>NW_026420183.1:0-371 GCF_001194135.2 Octopus bimaculoides
TCCGATTACTGAAAGATAAATATACTTTTTTCCAGTCAGGAGCTACAGTATATTATGAGATATCACTTCAGACAATCAATCAAAGATTTAATCATACAATAAGCTAGACAGAAACAGTCACTTAGTTTATTTGCCAGTTAGATAAATTTGATGAAGTGAATGATGGTAGTGGGGCAGAGGACAGAGTAATGACTGAAATATTTAAGTACAGCTAAGTAAAGCATAAAATTATTCATGTCAGAAATAAAAAGAAAAACTACCGAGAGCCAGGTTGTACTCCACAAACGTTATTTGGAACTGTGTAAAGTTTCACATACATTCGAATTTTTGAATAAAGAGAGAAATAGAAATGGTAACATTATGTCCCTGAT
>NW_026420184.1:0-625 GCF_001194135.2 Octopus bimaculoides
ATATATACATATATATAAATTCAAACTTGCAGAAAATAAAAGACGAAGACAGGTGAGGGAACAACAAATAGTGTATTATTACGCTGACGCTCAGGAAAAATGGAAACGTCTTTGACGTTTCGAGCTATTTCTCCGCAGACTGAAAAAAATGATGAACAACCTTAATCGATTATCAAACCTTATTGGCGTCTACTTCATTCTGACAGTCCCCATAGAAACAAACAGCCAAACTGTTTAAATACTCAACAAATGCAGCAGTTACTCTGCGAAGAATTCTCTAATTTGCATATTTATTTTATCAACCACACACACATACTCACACACAAACACACACATGAACATACACACACATACATACATACAGACAGACATACATACATACATACATACATATATACATACATACGACAATCTTCTTTCAGTTTCCGCCCACCAAATAGACTCACAAGGTTTTGGTCGGCCTGAGGCTATAGTAGAAGACATTTGTCGAAGGTGTCATGCAGTAGGATTGAACCCGGAAGCCTGTGAATAAGAAAGAAGGTTCTTAGCACACAGCCACACCAATACATATCATGCTCTCTTTAGTCTTTTACTTGTTTCAGTCATTTGACTGCGGCCATGCTGG
>NW_026420185.1:0-271 GCF_001194135.2 Octopus bimaculoides
CATGGAAAGCGGACGTTAAACGATGATGATGATGATGATGATATATGAGACTGGATATGGGCATTGCTGTAACCCCTTCTGAGCAAAACAGCTAGTGTAAAATGTCCAGAGATGAAACTCCGAGTAACAACGTATTAGGCTTTATCAGGACGGTTTTGATGCAGGTATTAGTTCAGTATATAAGGCCTTGAGTATACTTAGTTCATTCTTTGAGTCATGTAAAACCATTTACACACACACACACACACACACACACACACACACACACACA
>NW_026420186.1:0-422 GCF_001194135.2 Octopus bimaculoides
TTTAAATTATAACCATTATGTTTATTTTCATTCAATAATTTCACTATATATTTATACACTATATCTTTCAAATTATATTTATTATTAAAATTACATTTAGTTTTATCTAAACATGTACAATTAATTATATCCTGGTCAACATTATTATTATTAAAATTAATATTAGAATAATCATTAAATTTAAATTTATAGTACTTATTTAACTTAAATTTATTAAAAGAAGAGATAATATTAGCAACATTATTAGTAGTAGAATAACCTACACCAAAATTATTTTTAGAAAAAATATAATGATATTTTTTATTATCTCTAAGGAATAAATCAATAACTTTTAAAACTTCATTAATAATGTTAGTTTTAATTTGAACACCGTATATATACTATATATAAAACAGAGATGTGTGTGTAATCGCTTTTCACGT
>NW_026420187.1:0-634 GCF_001194135.2 Octopus bimaculoides
TATATATTGTGTGTGTGTGTCTTCAGAATGTTAGAAATGAGCATTATTTATGTAGTCATGTGAGCACAAATGTCAATGCATAAAACAAGATATGGGATAGAAAAAAAAAATAAAGGCAAAAGAAAGAAAACACTTTCACACATATTAAACCTTTAAAGAAGATCCAGAACAAAAGACAAAAAAAAAGAATGACATTGCAAAACAGGTAAGATGGAAATAAAGGAAAAGAACATAAGAACAAGTTAATACACAGGAATCAAAAACTCTTGAGTAGAAGAAACGTTTTGGCAATAAATAAACAAATAATAAAATAAAAACAAAAAAGAAACCCATATATATACACACACATTGTATTTATATAAATATATTTCTCTATGTCAAATGTTGAAAATAAAAAGGTAGAAAGAATTTTTTTTTCTTAGAAAAAGCATACCCAAACTAGTCACAAAAAAGATATAAAAAATATTGATTCACTTTGGAGATTTTTCTTTAGCTAGAATAAGCCAGAGAACTTGAATAATTTGGACATATAATCAATGTTTAGATTGGTATTCAGTTTTTGGGTATTGAACATACTTAGATGTATAGCTTTACAGCAAGGAAGTGGGTATATGTCTACATGTGAATGCCAGGA
>NW_026420188.1:0-500 GCF_001194135.2 Octopus bimaculoides
ATATATATATATATATGTATAAATACAAGCAGGTATGTATGTATATGTAATCATCATTTTGTGTGCCTATGCAACTGCGCGCCCCAAATCTGTATCGATAGATGTATATGCGCAAAATTATTTATCTACTTTAGTATTATGTCGAGCTCATCGCAGGACTACATTCTCTATGCACCATAATTGATATCTTTATTAATATCGCTTACATCTTTCTACTGATGTATATTGGTCACAAAGCAAGATGAGATAGAAAAATCCTTTATCACATGAAAAATATCGTAATCTCTCTCGTTCGCTGAACGTTTGCCTTTATAAACAGATGCTACACGTAAATGCGTTGTCAAAATGTTCGGAGAAATTCCAGTAGTAAATTAATCGAATTATTTCCTTTGTGAATGTTTTCGATTTTCTACACACATACAGGGAATTTTTGTTTTCCATCTGTAAGAATATGCTGAGATAAACAAAGATTGCCAACTCTTTTGTACATATTTGAAACT
>NW_026420189.1:0-250 GCF_001194135.2 Octopus bimaculoides
GTCTATAATAGTGGGTTTTGCTCTTTTACAATATGCTCTGTCAGATTCCAACATGAATATGTTGATGGGTGTTGCCATTCGGCCTCTTAAAACATCGACAATGTTCTCTGAAGAACAACAAGGAAAGAGATCATTATATTTACGTTTGTATGCACCAGAAGGTTAATCAAAGAAAGAAATGTTATTCTTTGGATTCTCACTGTTCTACGAGCACCTCCGGATTTATTATTGGAATGTCTATGTTTTCCGA
>NW_026420190.1:0-474 GCF_001194135.2 Octopus bimaculoides
ATATATATATATATATATATACATATATATATGTATATGTTTATGTGTCTGTGTTTGTGTCCCCACCATCACTTGACAACTGATGTTGGTGTGTTTACGTCCCTGTAACCTGGCAGTTTGGCAAAAGAGACTGATAGAATAAGTACTAGGCTTACAAAGAATAAGTCCTGAGGTTGATTTGTTCGACTGAAGGCAGTGCTTCAGCATGGCCACAGTGAAATGACTGAGACAAATAAAAGAATATATATATGTATGTATACATGTATACACACACATAAACACATGCATGTGTGTATGTATGTGAGTGAGGGGGATGTATATTGATATCTGTATGGTTAAGGTGTTTGGTTCCCAACCTCCTTATTATGGGTTCAGTCCCATTTATTAACTTTGAGTAAATGTCTCCTTCAGTGGCTTTGGGCCAACCAATGCTTTAACAATAGGATTTGTTACATGAAAGCTAGAAAAAAAAAA
>NW_026420191.1:0-596 GCF_001194135.2 Octopus bimaculoides
TTCCTATGTTAACATTTCTGTATAAGGCTATATTTAACTGTCAAATTCAAATCAAATAGATAAATTACCTTACACATCTTCAGGGTAAAAGGTAAATAGCAAAAAGTAAACACCAAAAACATTGTCTCTCTAAGTCTGGTTCATATTCAAATTTCTCCTTAAATAAAGGTCCGTTAAAGGGATTATTATATTATTCTCTAAGGGTAAGTTGATAAATAAACTCACACATAATGCTTTCAGATAATGTACCCATTATCTGAAACACATTTCTCTGGTTTAAATGAGTTATAAATTTCAGTATGATCGGGTATTATAGTATACTATAGTATATTATAGTATATTATAGTATAATAGTAGGTCTTAAGGCAGGCCATATCAATGTACAATTTACCAATAGCAATTGTATTTGTATTTGTGATTATTTGCTAAAGTTTCTAGAGATAATATAATATAGATTGCCATAGAAGTTATTACCAGGAATCAATATTTGTAATATGTGATTGTTTATAATTAATTAATAATATTATGAGGCGTTTTCTCCCTTTCACGGACCTTTATTTAAGGAGGAATTTATTTAAGGAGAAATTTGAATATGA
>NW_026420192.1:0-324 GCF_001194135.2 Octopus bimaculoides
GGCCAGTCAGGCGGTACTGGCAGCGGCCACACTCAAAATGGTGTATTTTACGTGCCACCAAGGGGTCCACCAAGGTTCTGTCCTCAGCCCCCTCCTATTTATCATAGTCCTCCAGGCGATCACAGAGGAATTCAAGACAGGTTGCCCCTGGGAGCTCCTCTATGCTGATGACCTTGCACTAATTGCGGGGTCACTATCAGAACTAGAGGAGAAGTTTCAGGTGTGGAAGCAGGGACTAGAATCGAAGGGCCTTAGAGTCAATATAGCTAAAACAAAAGTCCTAATAAGTAGGAAGGTAGATAAAACACAAACCCCTTCAGGTAG
>NW_026420193.1:0-233 GCF_001194135.2 Octopus bimaculoides
TGCCACCCGCACAAGCCAGTCCAGGGGCACTGGCAACGATCTCACTCATAGACACACACACAAACATGATGGACTTCCACACAGCCTCTGTCAACCAGATTCACTCACAAGCCTGGGGCTATAGAAGAAGACACTTGCCCATGGTGCTGTACACCAGGACTGAACCCAAAACCACATGGTTGCAAAACGAGCTTCTTAACTACACAGCCATGCCTGCACCTATATATATATAT
>NW_026420194.1:0-594 GCF_001194135.2 Octopus bimaculoides
TACCAAATCCATTCACAAGACTTTGGTCGACCCGAGGCTATAGTAGAAGATACTTGCCCAAGGTTCCACGAAGTGGGACTGAACCCAGAGCCATGTGGTTGGGAAGCAAGCTACTTACCACACAGCCACTCCTGCGCCTATATATAGATATATATCATTGTACAAATTTCACACTTACGTATAAATCCATATATTTCTGCTGACATGGATATGCGCATGACCTTAGATATTCAGGTATAGGTGTAAATATGTATGTGTGTATGTGGGTGCGTATGGGGGTGTTGTATGTATGTATGTATGTATGAGTGGGGGTGGGGGAGATCAAGCATACCTGTGTGTGAGAAAGGTGAGAGAGAGAGAGTGAGAAAATATTTGAAGAATGCGCATTATTGAATTCAGCTTGTGTACGATATGACATGTCTTAAATAATCACAACACACACACACACAAATACACAAACACACACACATACTTACACACATACACACATATACACACACTCTCACACACACTCACACACATGCACACACACTCACACATACAAACACACACTCTCTCTCTCTCTCTCACACACACACACACACACACACACAC
>NW_026420195.1:0-560 GCF_001194135.2 Octopus bimaculoides
AGAGTAGAGGTAAGTAAACATGGGAATGTTGCAGAGAGAGAAGGTGGAAGGGGGATTAAAAAGGGTAAAAGCAAATTAAGAGGAGGTGAAAGGATGAAAGGAAAAGCATTCATTCATACCTATCAGGGACATAGTGCCAAGATCAAATATGAGACGTTGCTCCTTTCATTTCCTAGAGAAGTGGGGTCTGTCGTGCAAGGCCATGCCGCATACTGATAAATCTGCAACATACCCGTATTTACTTACCTCTACTCTCGCCATTATTTTTTTCATCCTCCTTTCTGCAGGCCCTCTACTATAACTTCTGTTTCACATTTGCAGCTCGTGTTATTCTGAGTCCATTATCAGTTGCAGTCAGTTTTTCAAAGTGAGAAGATATAAAATTCTGTCTTTCTTCAACTTCTCCTTTTCTCTACCCCCTGATGAAGGATTTCATCCAAAACGTTGGATATTCTACTCCTCATGCCAAGTTCACTGTGCCCCTTTCACTTTTTTAATATTTTTTCAAGACTTGCTGACACTGAGCTACACAAGATTCCTTGTAGTTTGCCTGTATATAT
>NW_026420196.1:0-266 GCF_001194135.2 Octopus bimaculoides
GTATGTATGTATGTATGTATGTATGTATGTATGTATATACATATATAATTATATGTATACAAACATATACATACACAAATGCATATATGCATATACATACAAGCATACGTACATACATACATACATACATACATATGTATATATACATATATACATACATATACATATATGTATATATGTATATATATATTTATATATATTTATATGTATGTATATGTAGATACATACATACATACATACATACATACACACACACACACACACAC
>NW_026420197.1:0-8941 GCF_001194135.2 Octopus bimaculoides
ATATATATATATATATATATATATATATGTTAATTTATTAATGTATATATTTATTTATTTGCATATATACATATTTATTTATATATATTTATTTATATATTTATATTTATATATTTATTTATATATATATTTATTTATATATTAGTATATATATTTATATATATATTTATTTATATATTAATATATATATTTATATATATATATATTTATTTAGATATATATATTTATATATATATTTATTTATTCATTTATATATATATTTATTTATTTATTTATATATATATTTATTTATTTATATGTATATTTTATTTATTTATATATATCTATTTATTTATTTATTTAGATTTATATATATTTTTATTTATGTATATATATATATAAATTAATGAATATATCAACGAACGATCGAACAAACAAAAGAAAGAACGAATGAAGGAACGAACGAACGTAAGTATATACGTACGTACGAAAGAATGAACGATCGAACGAACGAATGTATGTACGTACAGACGAACGAATAAACGAACGAAAGCATCTACATACGTCCGTACGAACGTGCAAATGAACGTACCTACGTATGCACGAACGAACGAACGAAATGAAAGAACGTACTAAGGAACCAACGAATGAGCAAACGTACTTCCGGACGTACGAACAAACGAAAGAATGTACCTACGTTATTACGTATGTACGAACGAACAAACGAACGAACGATCGAGCGAACGAACGCAAGAACAAACGTAGGAGCGGACGTTTTAAAGATCGAAATAACGAATGAAAATACGTATATACGTACGTACGAACGATGGAACGAACTAACAAATGTACGTACGGATGAAAGAACGAACGTACATAAGTACGAATGAAAGATCCCACTAACGAACAAAAGAACAAACGTACGTACTTACGAACGAACTAATGAACGAACGTACGTACATACGTAGGTATGTACGAACGTACGTACGTACCCATGTACGCACGTATAAATGAACGAACGTATGTACGTACGTACGTACGAATGAACGAACGTACGTACGTACGAATGAACGAACGATCCGACGAACGAACGAACGATCGAACAAACAAAAGAAAGTACGAATGAAGGAACGAACGAACGTAAGTATGGACGTTGGTACGAACGAAAGAACTAACGACCGAATGAACGAGCGATAGTACGTAAGTACGTAAGGACGAACGTGCGAACGATCTAACAATGAGCTTACGTACGTACGTATGTACGTAAGAACGAACGACATATCGTACGTACGTAATTACGTATTTACGATCGAACGCAAGAACGACAGTAGGAAGGTACGTTCGTACGAATTAAATAACGAACGAACGTACGTACATACATACGTACGTACGAACAGACGGACGTCCGAATGAACGAACGTACGTGCGAACGAAAGAACGAACGTACGTGCGAACGAAAGAACGAACGTACGTACGTACGTACGTAAGCTCGAACGAACCCGCGAAAGAACGATCGAACGAACGCATGTACGCACGTACATAAATACGTACCTAAGTACGTACGTACGAATGATCAAACGAACGAATGTACGTACCTAGGCACGTAAGAACGAGCGAGCAAACGTACGTACATATGTACGTTCGGAAGTACGTACGTACGACAGGGCGAACGAACGTACGTAAGAACGAATGAACGACTAACGAACGAATGTTCGTACGTACGTACTTGCGTACGAATGAACCAATGAATGAACGATCAAACAAACAAACAAATGAAAGAACGAACGAACGCAAGTATGTACGTTCGTTCGTACGTACGTTCATTCGTAAGTTCGTTAGCTCCTTCATTTCGTTCGTTCTTTACTTCGGTCTTTCGTACGTACGTAATATCGTTTGTTCGTACATACGCTCGTTCGTTCGTTCGTACGTACGGAGATACGCAAATGCTTTCGTTCGTTTATTCTTTCGTCCGTACGTACGTACGCACGTATGTTCGTTCCTTCGTTCGTTCTTTTGTACTTACGTGCGTTCGTTTGATCGTTCGTTCGTTCGTTCTTTCGTTCGTACCTACGTACATACTTGCATTCGTTTGTTCCGTCAATCGTTCTTTCTTCTTATTTGTTCGATCGTTCGTTCGTTCGTTGGTCCGTTCGTACGTACTACGACGTACGTACGTTCGTCGTTCGTTCGTTCATTCGTTCGTTCGTTCGTTCGTTCATTCGTACGAAAGTACGTACGTACGTTCTTTTTTTTTCTTTCGTACGAAAGTACGTTGGTTCGTTCGTTCGTTCGGTCTTTCGTACTTACGTATGTACGTACGTTCATTCGTACGTACATACGTACGTACGTACGTATATAGGTTCGTTCGGTTGTACGTACAGACTTACGTACGTGCGTACGTACGTTCGTCGGATCGTTCGTTTGTTCTTTTGTGCATTCATACGTAAGTACGTACGTTCGTTCTTTCGTTCGTACGTACGTTCGTCGCCCGTGCGGTGGTTCGTACGTACGAATGTACGAATGTTCGTTCGTTATTTCATTCTTACGAACGTACGTTCCAACGGTCGCGCTTGCGTTCGTTCGTCCGTTCGATCGCTCTTGCGTTCGTTCGTCCGTTCGATCGCTCTTTCGTTCGATCGTACGTACTTAAGTACGTACGTTCGTTCGATCGTAAGTTAGTTCGTTCGTTCGTTCGTACGTACGTTCGTTCGTACATACGTTCATTCGCTCGTTCGTTCGGCCGTACGTACGGAGGTACGTTGATAGTTTCGTTCGTTTATTCTTTCGTCCGTCCGTAGGTAAGTACTTACGCACGTACGTTCGTTCGATCGTTCTTTCTTTGGTACGTACTTACGTACGTTCGTTTCCTAGTTTGTTCGTTCGTACGTTTTTTCGTTCGTACCTACGTGCATACTTACATTCGTTCGTTCCTTCAATCGTTCGTTCATTGGTCCGTTCGTACGTACGTACGTACGTTCGTTCTTTCGTTCGTATGAAAGTACGTACGTTCGTTCTTTCGTTCGTATGAAAGTACGTACGTTCATTCTTTCGTTCATTCGTACGTACGTACGTACGTACCTATATACGTTGGTTCGTACGTACGTACGCTCTCTCGTTGGATCGTTCGTTTGTTCCTTTGTTCATTCGTATGTTTGTTCGTTCGTATTTACGTTCGTCCTTTCGTTCGTACGTTCGTTCGTTCGTTCGTACTTACGTATGTACGGACGTTCGTTCTTTCGTCCGTTCATTGGTACGTACATACGTACGTACGTACATTCGTTGGTTCGTTTGTACGTACGTACTTACGTGCGTACGTTCGTTGGATCGTTCGTTTGTTCTTTTGGGCATTCGTACGTAAGTACGTTCGTTTGTTAGTTCGATCCTTCCCTCGTTCGTACGTTCGTTCGTGCGTTCGTTCGTGCTTACGTACGTACGTTCGTTCTTTCGTTCGTACGTAAGTTTGTTCGTTCGTCCGTCCGTCCGTCCGTCCGTTCGGTCGTTCGTACGTACGTATGTGCGTACGTTCTTTCCTTATTTCATTCGTATGAAGATACGTTCCTACGGTCGCTCTTGCGTTCTTTCGTTCGTTATTTCGTTCTTACCTACGTGCCTACTTACATTCGTTCATTTTTTTCAAACGTTCTTTCCTTTGTTTGTTCGATCTTTCTTTCATTGGTCCGTTTGTACGTACGTTCGTTCGTTCGTTCATTTGTTCATTCGTACGTGCGTACTTTCGTTCTTTCCTTCATACGAAATTACGTTCGTTCGTTCGTTCGTTCGGTCGTTCGTACTTACGTATGTACGAACGTTCATTCTTACGTACGTACGTACGTATATACGTAAGTTCGTTTGTAGGTACGTACGTACGTACGTACGTACGTACGTACGTTCGTTTGTTGGATCGTTCGTTCGTTCGTACGTACATCCGTTCGTTCGTTTGATCGTAAATACGTAATTACGTACGTTCGTACGATATTTCGTTCGTTCATACGTACGTACTTAAGTTCATTCGTTAGTTCGTTCGTACGTTCGTTCGTCCGTTCGTTTGTACGTTCGCTTGCTCCTTCATTTCGTTCGCTCTTTACTTCATTCGTTCGTACGTACGTACATACGGTCATTCGCTCGTTCGTTCTTTCGTATGTACCGAGGTACGTAGATGCCTTCTTTCGTTTATTTTTTCGTCCCTCCGTCCGTCCGTCCGTACGTACGTAAGTACGCTCGTTCATTCGATCGTTCTTTGTTTTGTTTGTTCGATCGTTCGTTCATTGGTCCGTTCGTACGTACGTACGTTCATTCTTTCGTACGAACGTACGTACGTACGTACCTATATACGTTGGTTCGTTTGAACGTACGTACTTGCGTACGTACGTACGTTCTCTCGTTGGATCGTCCGTTTGTTCTTTCGTATGTTTGTTCGTTCGTCCTTAGGTTCGTACGTTCGTTCGATCGTTTGTACTTACTTATGTACGTACGTTCGTTCTTTCGTTCGTTCATTGGTACGTACATACGTAGGTACGTACATTCGTTGGTTCGTTTGTACGTACGTACTTACATACGTGCGTACATACGTACGTACGTTCGTTGGATCGTTCGTTTGTGCATTTGTACGTGCGTACATTCGTTTCCCCGTTCGTTCCTTCCATCGTGCGTACGCTCGTGCTTACGTACGTACGTTCGTTCTTTCGTTCGTACGTAAGTTTGTTCGTTCGTACGTCGGTCCGTCCGTTCGGTCATTCGTACGTACGTATGTACGTACGTTCTTTCGTCATTTCATTCGTACGAAGATACGTTCCTACGGTCGCTCTTGCGTTCGTTCGTTCGATCGCTCGTTCGTTCGTTCGTACGTACTTAAGTACGCACGTACGTTCGTTCATTCGATCGTTCTTTCTTTTATTTGTTCGATCGTTCGTTCATTGGTCCGTTCGTACGTACGTACCTTCGTTCTTTCCTTCGTACGAAAGTACGTACGTTCATTCTTTCGTACGTACGTACCTATATACGTTGGTTCGTTTGTACGTATGTACTTGCGTACGTACGTACGTTCTCTCGTTGGATCGTCCGTTTGTTCTTTCGTATGTTTGTTCGTTCGTACGTACGTTCGTCCTTTCCTTCGTACGTTCGTTCGTTCGTTCGTACGTACGTACATTCGTTGGTTCGTTTGTACGTACGTACTTACATACGTGCGTACATACGTACGTACGTTCGTAGGATCTTTTGTGCATTCGTACGTGCGTACGTTCGTTTGTTAGTTCGTTCCTTCCCTCGTTCATACGTTTGTTCGTTTGTTTCTGCGTGCGTTCGTTCGTGCTTACGTACGTACGTTCGTTCTTTCGTTCGTACGTAAGTTTGTTCGTTCGTCCGTCGGTCCGTCCGTTCGGTCTTTCGTACGTACGTTCTTTCGTTATTTCATTCGTACGAAGATACGTTCCTACGGTCGTTCTTGCGTTCGTTCGTTCGATCGCTCGTTCGTTCGTTCGTACGTACTTCCGTTCGTTCGTTCGATCGTAACTACGTAATTACGTACGAACGTACGATATTTCGTTCGTTCATACGTACATACGTACGTACTTAAGTTCATTCGTTAGTACGTTCGTTCGTCCGTTCGTTCGTTCGTTCGTTCGTTCGTACGTTCGCTTGCTCCTTCATTTCGTCCGTTTGTTCTTTCGTATGTTTGTTCGTTCGTACGTACGTTAGTCCTTTCGTTCGTACTTTCGTTCTTTCTTTCGCACTTACGTATGTATGTACGTACGTTCGTTCTGTCGTTCGTTCCTTGGTACGTACATACGTACGTACGTACATTCGTTGGTTCGTTTGTAGATACGTACTTACATACGTGCGTACATACGTACGTACGTTCGTTGGATCGTTCGTTTGTTCTTTTGTGCATTCGTACGTGCGTACGTTCGTTTGTTAGTTCGTTCCTTCCCTCGTTCATACGTTCGTTCGTTTCTGCGTACGTTCGTGCGTTCGTTCGTGCTTACGTACGTACGTTCGTTCTTTCGTTCGTACGTAAGTTTGTTCGTTCGTCCGTCCGTCCCTCCGTTGGGTCGTTCGTACGTACGTATGTACGTACGTTCTTTCGTTATTTCATTCGTACGAAGATACCTCCCTACGGTCGCTCTTGCGTTCGTTCGTTCGATCGTTCGTTCGTTCGTTCGTTCGTTTGATCGTAAATACGTAATTACGTACGATATTTCGTTCGTTCATACGTACGTACTTAAGTTCATTCGTTAGTTCGTTCGTACGTTCTTTCGTCCGTTCGTTCGTACGTTCGCTTGCTCCTTCATTTCGTTCGTTCATTACTTCATTCGTTCGTACATACGTACATACGGTCATTCGCTCGTTCGATCTTTCGTATGTACGGAGGTACGTAGATGCATTCTTTCGTTTATTTTTTCGTCCCTCCTTCCGTCTGTACGTACGTAAGTACGCTCGTTCATTCGATCGTTCTTTCTTTTGGTTTGTTCGATCGTTCGTTCATTGGTCCGTTCGTACGTACGTGCGTACGTTCGTTCTTTCGTTCGTACGAAGGTACGTACGTTCATTCTTTCGTACGTACCTATATACGTTGGTTCGTTTGTACGTACGTACGTACGTTCTCTCGTTGGATCGTCGGTTTGTTCTTTCGTATGTTTGTTCGTTCGTACGTACGTTCGTCCTTTCGGTCGTTCATTGGTACGTACATACGTACGTATGTACATTCGTTGGTTCGTTTGTACGTACGTACTTACATACGTGCGTACGTACGTACGTTCGTTGGATCGTTCGTTTGTTCTTTTGTGCATTCGTACGTTCGTTTGTTAGTTCGTTCCTTCCCTCGTTCGTACGTTCGTTCGTTCGTTTGTGCGTTCGTTCGTGCGTTAGTTCGTGCTTACGTACGTACGTTCGTTCTTTCGTTCGTACGTAAGTTTGTTCGTTCGTCCCTCCGTCCGTCCGTTCGTATGTACGTAGGTCCTTTCGTTATTTCATTCGTACGAAGATACGTTCCTACGGTCGCTCTGGCGTTCGTTCGTTCGATGGCTCGTTCGTTCGTTCGTACGTACTTCCGTTCGTTCGTTTGATCGTAAATACGTAATTACGTACGTACGTACGATATTTCGTTCGTTCATACGTACATACGTATGTACTTAAGTTCATTCGTACGTTCGTTCGTTCGTACGTTCGCTTGCTCCTTCATTTCGTTCGTTCTTTACTTCATTCGTACATACGTACATACGGTCATTCGCTCGTTCGTTCTTTCGTATGTACGGAGGTACGTAGATGCCTTCTTTCGTTTATTTTTTCGTCCCTCCGTCCGTCCGTTCGTACGTAAGTACGCACGTACGTTCGTTCATTCGATCGTTCTTTCTTTTGTTTGTTCGATCGTTCTTTCATTGGTCCGTTCGTACGTACGTACGTTCGTTCTTTCGTACGAAGATACCTTCCTACGGTCGCTCTTGCGTTCGTTCGTTCGTTCGTTCGTTCGGTCGCTCGTTCGTTCGTTCGTACGTTCGCTTGCTCCTTCATTTCCTTCGTTCTTTACTTCATTCGTTCGTACATACGTACATACGGTCATTCGCTAGTTCGTTCTTTCGTATGTACGGAGGTACGTATATGATTTCTTTCGTTTATTTTTTCGTCCCCCCGTCCGTCCGTACGTACGCACGTACGTTCGTTCATTCGATCGTTCCTTCTTTTGTTTGTTCGATCGTCCGTTTGTTCTTTCGTATGTTGTTCGTTCGTACGTACGTTCGTCCTTTCGTTCGTACGTTCGATCGTTCGTTCGTACTTACGCATGTACGTACGTTCGTTCTTTCGTTCGTTCATTGGTACGTACATACGTACGTACGTACATTCGTTGGTTCGTTTGTACGTATGTACTTACATACGTGCGTACATACGTACGTACGTTCGTTGGATCGTTCGTTTGTTCTTTTGTGCATTTGTACGTGCGTACATTCGTTTGTTAGTTCGTTCATTCCCTCGTTCGTACGTTCGTTCGTTCGTTTGTGCCTTCATGCTTACGTACGTACGTTCGTTCTTTCGTTCGTACGTAAATTTGTTTGTTCGTCCGTCCGCTCGGTCGTTCGTACGTACGTATGTACGTAGTTCTTTCCTTATTTCATTCGTACGAAGATACGTTCCTACGGTCGCTCTTGCGTTCGTTTGTTCGATGGCTCGTTCGTTCGTTCGTACGTACTTCCGTTCGTTCATTTGATCGCAGATACCTAATTACGTACGTATGAACGATATTTCGTTCGTTCATACGTACATACGTACGTACTTAAGTTCATTCGTTAGTTCGTTCGTACGTTCGTTCGTCCGTACGTTCGCTTGCTCCTTCATTTCGTTCGTTCTTTACTTCATTCGTTCGTACGTACGGTCATTCGCTAGTTCGTTCTTTCGTATGTACGGAGGTACGTAGATGCTTTCTTTCGTTTATTTTTTCGTCCGTCCGTACGTACATACGTAAGTACGCTCGTTCTTTCGTTCGTACGAAAGTACGTAGGTTCATTCTTTCGTACGTACCTATATACGTAGGTTCGTTTGTACTTACGTACTTCCGTACGTACGTACGTTCTCTCGTTGGATCATCCGTTTGTTCTTTTGTATGTTTGTTCGTTCGTACGTACGTTCGTCCTTTCGTTCGTTCATTGGCACGTACATACGTACGTATGTACATTCGTTGGTTCGTTTGTACGTACGTACTTACATACGTGCGTACATACGTACGTACGTTCGTTGGATCGTTCGTTTGTTCTTTTGTGCATTCGTACGTTCGTTTGTTAGTTCGTTCATTCCCCCGTTCGCACGTTCGTTCGTTCGTGCGTTCGGTCGTGCTTACGTACGTACGTTCGTTCTTTCGTTCGTACGTACCGTAGGTTCGTTCGTCCATCCGCTCGGTCGTTCGTACGTACGTTCGTTCGTTATTTCATTCGTACGAACTTATGTTCCTACGGTCGCTCTTGCGTTCGTTCGTTCGTTA
>NW_026420197.1:10499-11239 GCF_001194135.2 Octopus bimaculoides
GCTTACGTATGTACGTTCGTTCTTTCGTTCGTACGTAAGTTTCTTCGTTCGTTCGTCCGTTCATTCGTTCGTACGTACTTCCGTTCGTTCGTTTGATCGTAAATACCTAATTACGTACGTACGTACGTTCATTCCTACGTACGTACGTACGTATATACGTCAGTTCGTTTGTACATACGTACGTACGTACGTACGTTCCTGCGTTCTTTCGTTCGATCTTTCGGTCGTGCTTACGTACGTACGTTCGTTCTTTCGTTCGTACGTACCGTAGGTTCGTTCGTCCATCCGCTCGGTCGTTCGTACGTACGTTCGTTCGTTATTTCATTCGTACGAACTTATGTTCCTACGGTCGCTCTTGCGTTCGTTCGTTCGTTAGTTCGATCGCTCGTTCGTTCTTAGGATTTTTCCCTTCGGTCTTGCGTACGTTCGTTCGTACGTTTTCGTGCTCCTTCATTTCGTTCGTTCCTTCGTTGGATCGTTCGTTAATTCGTACATACGTACGTACGTATGTTTGTTCTTTCATTCGTACGAAAATACTTCGTTCTTTCGTTCGTTCATTCGTACGTACGTACGTACGTACGTACGTACGTATATACGTTCTTTCCGTTTGTACGTACGTACGTACTTATTTGCGTGCGTACGTTCGTGCGTACGTGCGTGCGTGCGTACGTGCGTACGTACGTTCGTACTTTTCGTCATTGGATCGGTCGTTTATTCTTTCGTGCATTCGTACGTACGTA
>NW_026420198.1:0-313 GCF_001194135.2 Octopus bimaculoides
GATGATGTTGATGATGACAATGACGATGACAACAATGATGATGCTAGTGATGATGATGTTGACAATGACGACGATGATTAATTGGCTTTTTAATATTTCAACATGTGTTTTTCTAAGCCACAAAAGACTTAATGAATGCTCAGCTCAGTGAATAGAAATCTATGCAAAAGTGTAGTCACTAATGAAATCTATCTCAAAAACTGCCTAATACCTAACATTTATAGGGAATAAGATGATTTTAGTTGTTTTTGTTGTTGCTATTAAAGGTTTGTTGTTGCTATCAATGGTTTGTTGTTGCTTATTACTGGTGTTG
>NW_026420200.1:0-397 GCF_001194135.2 Octopus bimaculoides
ATATATATATATATATACACATATATACACATGTATATATACACATACTCGCACACGCACACATACATATGTGTGCACGTGTGTGTGTGTGTGTATAGACATCCATACATATATACACACACTCACAAACACATGATGTCCTTCTTTACTTATCTTCTTTCTTTTCTCTCAATCTTTCTGTCTCTTTATGTTCACACGCAAGTACGCTCACAAAACATTAAACACACACATGCACACACGTACACACACACACACACGTATACTAGCACACGCAGACATACTCACGTTCAGATACACATGTACACACATGTACGCATATAGATCTCTCAATACACTACATACTATACATGTATGTATGCATCCATCTATCTATCTATCTATCTATCTATCTATCTAT
>NW_026420201.1:0-568 GCF_001194135.2 Octopus bimaculoides
TATATATATATATATATATATATATATGTATATATATACATACAGACACACACATATATATGTATATACATAAATAATACACATACATACACAAGCACATCACACATACACACATTCCTATATTTGCATATATACATATATATGCTTGCATGTACTCATATATGCATATAAGCCTGTATGTATATATACATGTATATATTAATGAATTATATGAATATATACAGTAAATACACACACACATATATGTATGCATACATATGTATGTATATGTATTTGTGTATGTATGTATGTATGTATGTATGTATATGGAATATATAGTCATATATATGCAAATACAAGCAAGCATATATGAATAAGTTACATATATGAAGATGTTGGGAATACAAAATATTTACCACGTTAACAAACATATTCACAGGCCCTAAATAACAGCCACTCACATATTTGTTTATGTAGCCTAGATTCTAGTGAGCTATGTAAGACAAATATAGAGCAAATTAATGTGTGTGTGTGTGTGTGTGTGTGTGTGTGTGTACATATGCATATACATATATATATATATATATAT
>NW_026420202.1:0-207 GCF_001194135.2 Octopus bimaculoides
ATGAGGACGGGTAATCACAAAGAAACTCGAGTCCGTGTGTATTACGTAAGGCTAGAGATGGGATCGATGACCTCCCCTCGCAAATACTTATCGGACAAAGAATCTGTGCCTTTATCCAGCTTGAGGCGATGTCTTCCTGGGGCTATAAATGTCAGTAGCACTGTCCTGTACAGGACGTCACACTTGGTTGTTATACGTTACGATATA
>NW_026420203.1:0-356 GCF_001194135.2 Octopus bimaculoides
TTTCATGGATGAGTTCATGAGCTTTGGTTCTTTTCTCTAAATTATATATAACAGAAGTTGAAAATGCACAGGAATTTGTTTAGATTTTCTATTTAAAAATATTTAAAGACTTAACTGGTTTCACAGATTTCTTTGATTCTCAATAGTTGAGACAGAAGGACATGGAGCTATGCCACAACTGGTTTGTAAGTGTATATATGTTCATGCGTATTCAAATATGCATGTGAATTTGTGTGTGTGTGTGTGCGGTATGCATGTGGGTGTGTGTGTGTGTCTCTCTCTCACTTTATATATATATATATACACTTTATATACTCTCTTTTACTCTTTTACTTGTTTCAGTCATTTGACTGCGG
>NW_026420205.1:0-446 GCF_001194135.2 Octopus bimaculoides
ATATATATATATATATATATATATATATATAGATAGATAGATAGATGTATCTATAAATGTATATAATTATATCTACACATACAAGTATAAACACACATCTGCTAACATGTACACACAGACATGAATGCATGCATACGTATATATATGTCTGTATGTGTGTATGTATATGCATGTGTATCTGTGTATAATCACACGTCAACACATTAAATACTCAACATATGCATACATTTATATATACTTATACATGTGTGTATACACACACGCACAAGATGCATCCATGTACATACACATATTTATATAAATATGTGTGCGTACTCACATGTCCATATATATAAGATATAGCTATGCATAAATGTATACATTTATATATATATATACATACATACATGCATATAGATATATATACATACAGATATATATATATATACATACAGATATATATATAT
>NW_026420206.1:0-359 GCF_001194135.2 Octopus bimaculoides
TGGAAGAATGTTATTTTCTTGGACAAGTCATCCTTTACCTTATTTCTGACTACTTGTTGAGTATGTGTGTGGAGACAGCCAAAAGAAGCATTTGACCCAGACTGCCTTCTTCTAACTATTAAACATGAAGGAGGATCTGTGATGATCTGGGGGACTATATCCTGGAAATCCACCAGCCCAATGGCTTCCCTTCATGGTAGAATAGTCAAAGCTATTTAAGCATTTTATTTGACTAAATTGATCCTATGGTTGCGGAACTGTTTCCAGAGAGAAACGCGATCTTTCAGGATGATAATGCCCCAATTCACACAGCTAAAGTTGCTACTGAATGGCACAAGGAACATTCTAGTGAAGTTGAA
>NW_026420207.1:0-212 GCF_001194135.2 Octopus bimaculoides
TGTGTGTGTGTGTGTGTGTGTGTGTGTGTGTAGCATTGATTTACTCATTGCCTGTCACCATGCCCAATATGTACACTCATCCTACACCTCTTCTATTAACTCTGTTTCTCTTTCTTTTATGCTCTTTACTCTCTCTATACAATGTAAAGCGTGACCGATCAACCCATCACATATTCAACCTATTATACTATTACATATATATATATATATAT
>NW_026420208.1:0-394 GCF_001194135.2 Octopus bimaculoides
TCAGCCATTTTGTCGTAATATAGTTTTACATTTAACCCTTCTGTTTGGTATCTGATTTTGTTGTGGCATCAGATAGTAAAAGGAGACGAAAAATACACACACAAAAAACCATCTATCCCATTGTATTACCCCAGCAAGAGGAAGCCATTTCTAAAATATTTAATAATGTTGTCCGTGTGAAATAAAAGTTTAAAAAATTTTTTTATTTATTTCCTTCAGTTACACTTGTCTGACTTAAGTCTTTCACCACTAACAATAATAATAATGATAATAATAATAATAATGATAATAATAATAATAATAATAATAATAATAATAATAAAAATAATAATAATAGAAAAATGTGGAATGACAGCGAAACGGGCTGATTACTACCTAGCTCAGATACCAGGAA
>NW_026420209.1:0-206 GCF_001194135.2 Octopus bimaculoides
AATTTCACGAGCAGGCTGTTCCGTTGATTGGATCAAGTGGAACCCTCGACATCGTAAGCGACGGAGTGCCAACAACAACATATAGTCACAAGGCCTGTAATATTGTGGAGGGGGAAAGTCGATCACATCGACCCAGTGATTAACTGGTGCCTAATTTATCGATCCCGAAAGGATTAAAAACAAAGTCTACCGCGGCGGAATAATAA
>NW_026420210.1:0-225 GCF_001194135.2 Octopus bimaculoides
ACAAATATAGTTTCTCTACCAGGAAATATATGTAATATTATATATGAAAAAAATATTATTTTAACACGTTAAAATATTATCAAACATGATTCTTGGAGGCTCGTTTTCGATTTTCACTTATATGTTTGTTTCTGTTGTTTTATCCATTATTTCATTAACAGAACTTGAACCTGGAAACACAATGAGGAAACTATATCAGATATTATATTGCTAAACTTGTCTATA
>NW_026420211.1:0-318 GCF_001194135.2 Octopus bimaculoides
ACGTGTGACCTCAGCCATCCAAGTACTTTAGAATGATCTACACCGTTCCTAACAAGCAGTCGAGTGTTCCATGTATTCTATGTGCTTCAGCAAGCCAATCTTTTCTATCCATTCCTTGAGCCTCTACCCTTTTGTTACTAAGTCTCCAATGACAATTGGTACGACCTCATTTTTTGTAGATCCCCAAAATCCGTTTATCAGTTTTTAGGTTCTGGTAAATGTCTACTTTATTCGTTTATTTTTCTTATTTTACGGTACTAAATGCATACTCCCCACTTAATTTAAGTTCCTCTTCTCAAACACCAACATATCTGGTCT
>NW_026420212.1:0-514 GCF_001194135.2 Octopus bimaculoides
GTGTGTGTGTGTCTGTGTTCGATATATAAATGTACGTATATAAAACAGACAAGCAGAAAGAGATGAAGGAGAGATATAAAGGAGAGAGATAGAAAACTTGAATAAACACGCGAGGCAAAGAGATAGGTAAAAATAGACGAATAAAGAAAAAAACAAAACAAAACAAACAAAAAGAAATAAAATAGCATCGAATGAAAAATGCAAAAAATGTAATCAATGTGCAACTGAAAAAATAATATAGATCAGGAAAGTAAAAGTAAGTGTGTTTGATTGATGCAGCAATGAGTAAAGAGAAACACACCGATGTCAATATTCGCCAGGAAGGAATATCGCCTATGTAGTTTTCACGTGATGCTTTATTCGAGTAGCCATGTTGATTGTTAGCTTAGTGGTTTGCTGAAGGGCATCGTAGTAGATCTCTTATGTTCTTGTGTTCAGACAGGATAGGCTGTATCGAATCGAATCTTCATAATCTATCTATCTATCTATCTATCTATCTATCTATCTATCTATC
>NW_026420213.1:0-102 GCF_001194135.2 Octopus bimaculoides
GACAGCAGATGGAGCACCTGACCAGTGGTACCTGACCCTTCCACAAAAAGACGAAGAGCAAGCGTACTATCTTGGTTAACCAGCAGTCGGGACAAGGGACGA
>NW_026420213.1:256-443 GCF_001194135.2 Octopus bimaculoides
CGAACAAAAAAAGAATAACTCTAAAAGACTGGAATATATACAATATCCTGCGAGTATTTAAATTTCCCTTCAAAATAAGTTAAGAAATTTACATATCTACAGTTTTCAAACGCACAAACTTTGATATCCACAACTGCTGTGAATACTCATCCTTTCGTCTCTCCTTGAGTATCCGAAAAAGTAAACA
>NW_026420213.1:555-666 GCF_001194135.2 Octopus bimaculoides
TCTTTCCTTTCTCCCCGAGTATTCAGAAATGTAAGCATCTTTTTTTATTGTAAAAACACAATTGTTTTCTCTAACTGGACATACAAAAGAACATCTCTAGAAAAGTCAACT
>NW_026420214.1:0-324 GCF_001194135.2 Octopus bimaculoides
ATTATTATTATTATTATTATTATTATTATTGTTATTATTATTATCATTGCAGTTTTCCAGGTTGAATGATTTGTTTTTCTTAGAAATTTTGGCTCCCTTCCAGTGGCACTTCCTCTCAAAGAGGTATTCCCTGCTTTTTTGTGTGTGTAATTTTTTTGAATTCTTTCTCGTTTCATTACGCTTTTTGTTTCAATCTAACTTTAACGGTGAGTCTGCCGAATATACCAGGTGTTCCATAAGAAAAGGCATCCACAGACACACGTGTATACATGCTTACACACACACGCAGACACACACACACACACACACACACACACACACACA
>NW_026420215.1:0-352 GCF_001194135.2 Octopus bimaculoides
ACAAAAAGAATGTGAGAAAGTACATTATCAAGACAAAACAGAGGAATAGACGCAAGCAAAGCCTAGCGGATACAGCTAATCTATGCAGGCTGAATGATTAATATAATCCAATAGTAGGTATTAAAGTACTTTGTAGATTACAGGTGGGGAGGAAAATGTTTGTTTAACCTGAACAAGCAAGCTTTCTGTGATCGCCGCGGCGTCTAACATGACGGTGGAAATGTTGTATAGTATGGCGGCGTGGCAAGAGAATGGGAAGTTTTGATGATAAGTTTTCGTGAAGGCATATATTTGTGTATTTGGGCATGTGTATATTTAAGCGTGTTTGTGTGCATGTATATCTATATATATA
>NW_026420216.1:0-300 GCF_001194135.2 Octopus bimaculoides
CAGAAATATTCCTCTAAAAAACTGTATAAAGACCTTCTGAGAGAAGACTGAGGCGAAGAACCAGGAACTTTCGGACAGTAAGTAACTTTCTCCCTCTCCTTTCGTGTGTAAAACACAAATTTTGATAGGATTATGCTCAAAATAGGCAGTATAAATGTACGCGGCTTGGGATCGCCTTGGAAACAAGCGTATCTGTTAAACGACATCAAGTCACAAAATCTGCATGTCATAGCCATCAGCGAGATCAGATTCCACAGCCCGCGGGCCCTCCAGCACATGTTCGGCGGACATTTCAACATT
>NW_026420217.1:0-342 GCF_001194135.2 Octopus bimaculoides
GTACAGATGTCCCCAACAAGACAAAACACTGTCAAATCACAGTCATCTTAATATGAGCCGAGACAAAATTAGGGAAAAGGAAGAGAGAGAGAGAGGAGGAGGAAGGATGGATGGGGGGGAGGAAGGAAGAAGGAATGAGAAGGGCAAGAGAGGAGAAGAAGAAAGAAGAAAGGAGGAGAGAAAATTCCTGTGGCGATGGAGGAGTGGCGACGTATGCAGACTTGACCGGTTGGAAGCATACAGTTACAAATCTGCACATAAGGCGGCAGGGTTTTTATCTTAACATCAATAGCATGTCTTCATGGACAGGGGCTGTTTTCGGTGGAGAATCCTGTGTCTGAG
>NW_026420218.1:0-336 GCF_001194135.2 Octopus bimaculoides
GCAACAGAAATGCAGAATCTAAAATGGCGGTTGATATGTTACGTATAATATACATATTCAATAACAATATGAAGTGAAAATTGAAATGGCTGTGAACAGAATAATACTGTCTGTCAGTTATTGTCGGTCTAATATTATATTGCAACATAAATAATTACAAATCACGTGATAGGGAAACACGGGCACGTGATGGCGTAGTATACCGCTACACTTTCAGGTTTTGTCCATAAATATGTGCATAGATATATAACGAATATATGTTACGTGTGTGTACGTATATGTCATGTATATATACATACATGCATGCATACATACATGCATACATACATACATACA
>NW_026420218.1:346-828 GCF_001194135.2 Octopus bimaculoides
TACATACATGCATGCATACATACATGCATACATACATACATACATGCATATATATGTATATGCATATATGTATGTATATATATGCACACACTCGTACCTGTATATCTGAACATATGCATACGCAGTTATACAAATAAATATATATGTGTATATATACACAAACATGCACACACACATACACACACACACAAGCACTCATATACACATATATCCATTTGCCTCTCCATTTATGTATCCATCCATCCAGCCAGCCAGCCATCTTTCCACATATCTGTATATTTCCATCTACTTATCTACCCACCTACGTTCTTAGCGTCCTCCTTAACTACTTGCCTCCCTCCTTCACTTCTTCTCTCTCTCATTCACTCCCTCCCTCTCTCCTTCACTCCCTCACTATCTCTCTTCATCCCAGTCTACTTACCTACCTATATACATATCTATCTGTCTGTCTATCTATCTATCTATCTATCTATCTATCTATC
>NW_026420219.1:0-536 GCF_001194135.2 Octopus bimaculoides
TATATGTATGTGTATATGTGCATCGGTGTTTTGTATGCATCAGGTATGTGTGTACGTATATGTTCGTATGTTTGTACATCTCTGTTTACGTATGAATATATGTGTGTGTGTATGTGTGTATACGCATCCTTGTATGTTTGTGAGTCTATATGTATGATGGAGCATATGCATAGACACACACACACATGTTAACGTCTATATATTTTTAAGTGTTATCATATACGCTATATAAATACACTCGCTCACGTATATATATACGGACATGTATATTCACACGCATACGTGCTTACATAAACAATCACACACACACACACACATTCATACACAAACATACACACTCACACACGCATGCACGTACACACATTACGCATATATACACGCACGCATATACATACATTCACACACACATACATTCACACACACATACATGCAGACACTGATTCACATACATACAAGCTTACATTAACAATTACACAGACATGCACGTACACACACACACATTCACGCACATATACATACATGCATACACACATGTA
>NW_026420220.1:0-297 GCF_001194135.2 Octopus bimaculoides
TATATATATATATATTATATATATGTATGTATGTATGTATGTATGTATTTGAATAAAAGAAGGGAAAAATACTGCATGCCAAAGATGAAAGCGAAAGCTTCAAAGACCACCAATCCTATGATAAATATTTATCATAGGATTTTGGTGGTTTTTGAAGCTTTCGCTTTCATCTTTGGCATGCGGTATTTTTCCCTTCTTTTATTCAAATATTTCATATTATACTTATTAAGGTAGGAGTCTTGTTAGCCACCTCATTATTACTATTTTTAGCAGTAATAATGCTTTTATATAGATGTT
>NW_026420221.1:0-398 GCF_001194135.2 Octopus bimaculoides
TGTGTGTGTGTGTGTCTATGTATTTATAGAGAGGAAATAGAGAGAGAGAGAGAGAGAGAAAAAGAGAGAACAATAGAAGAGAGATTAAGGGTCTGAGAGAAGAATTATGGGATGATGGAATGAAGTAAAGAGATAGAGAGAGAGTGTATCTACGTATTTAGAGAGAAGCAATAGAGAAAGGGGAAAAGACAGTATGATGGAGTAGAGAGCGAGAGAGAGAAGTTATGCAAACTCTTGAAAAGGATTCAACTTGGATAGGGAAAAATAAATAAAGGAACAAACAATTATATACCTATCTGTAACGACAGAAATATTCTTAAATCAGGAATAATGAAAGTTAAACCTCTCTACATCATCATCATCGTCGTTTAACGTACGCTTTCCATGCTAGCATGGGT
>NW_026420222.1:0-355 GCF_001194135.2 Octopus bimaculoides
TACTACTACTACTACTACTACTACTACTACTACTACTACTACTTTTATGCGATCGGAGTAGCTGATGTAACCGTTGTGGTATTATTGATAACGTTATCATTATTAATTTGGCAGTATAGGTAAACAAAGTGAATGCGACACTTTCTCCTTCCACTACTGCTTTGTTTACGATAAAAGGTGAGATTAATGTCACAACTTCTCTGACCTTCAGCCATGGTTGCCATGCTTAGAGACTGAATAGAAGTATATTGTTTACTGGTCTTTATATAAAGCTAATGTTTGGAAAATTATAGCGGGGAAAATATTCAGTGATTTATTATTATTATTATTATTATTATTATTATTATTATTATTA
>NW_026420224.1:0-587 GCF_001194135.2 Octopus bimaculoides
GTGTGTGTGTGTGTGTGTGTGTGTGTGTGTGTGTGTGTGTGTAGCAGCAGCAAACACGCAAATGTATAGAGAAATACACACCAAGACGGAAACCCAAAGAAACAATGCAACATGTCTACTCTCAGTATGCGATAAAGAAGAAAACTGCGTAAACATAACATAATGGCCCTCGAAGTACAAATGGGCAAATGCTGGCTCTCTGTCATAGCCCAGTTTATAAATAGATCCGAAAATCGCCGAAATTATTGTGAATTATTCATATCGATGCTTTACAAACTGCTCGTCTTTTATTCGTTTCAGTATTTTTCAATTTCCTACAAAACGCAAATTCGCGGAAACTACCACGGAATTACTTTTCATATCCGAACAGATCTTTTTTGGAAAGAGCTGTACGGATATGAAAATAAATACGTAAATAAATAAACGAAAATAGGGCATAATAATAATAATAATAATAATAATAATAATAATAATAATAATAATAATAATAATAATAATAATAGTAATAATAATAGTAATGATGAGAAGAAGAAGAAAAAGAAGAAGAAGAAGAAGAGGAAGAAGAAGAAGGAGAAGAAGAAGAAGAA
>NW_026420225.1:0-910 GCF_001194135.2 Octopus bimaculoides
TTGCTCAGCCCGGGACTATAGTAGAAGAAAGTTGCCCAGTTTATATATATAATTCTCTGCATATGGGATTGCTTAACTGAAACTAAAACTTCTCAGATCAAGCATAGTACGCCTCAAAATATTGAAAATGTATTTGAAATGTAAAACATTATCCTGAATGTATTCTAAGACACGGTATACTAACTATGAAGTGAAAACATAAGTATAAAGTAAAAATTCTCGAGAGAAATATTTTCTAATAATTTAGTTTATCAAACACAAATTATGAAATCCTTTTCTGTTTTAGTATTTCCCACTCTCAGTAGATCATAATTAAATCTACCTTTCCACTTCAACTGCAATATTTTTCGGTTTCTAAAATTTTCTTCGCACTTTTATGGGTTCAGTTAATTAAAAATATTTTCCCGCCTTCCCTTGCTTATTTCTTGCCAGTTCACCTTTTCTACAGGCAACGATGTATTTTAGTTATTAAATATATTGATAAATTTACACTGAATAATATTTAATAAATTTACATATGCAATTGTAATTTTATGTAAAATTTCCTGATAATCAAATTTATGAGTAAAACAGATTGGATTAAAAGCTATATCTAAATAAATCTAATGCAGTTAATTTTGAAGTAAAAGTATTTCAACAAGTGAAGTAAGAGAGACATGGACGTATAAAGGGATGTCAACCGAACGGAAGAATAAATAATGATAAATCCGATGCTGAGTGAGCAAATGAGCAAGAAGCTGTTTAATGACTCTTTGAAGAACACAGGCAATGAAGTCAGAGAAACATTTGCAATATTTTCTCTTGAAATTACTATTACCCACTATGCATAAACAATTATTCATTACTTGCTGAATTACCCGGTATTGCCCGGGTTACTGTTGTTCTTATTCAGATTACAAAACAATAAATA
>NW_026420226.1:0-343 GCF_001194135.2 Octopus bimaculoides
ATAAACGGTGGGAGACCAACACTGAATTTACCTAATTTGCGAAGCTACAATAAGAAATTCATGAGACAATTTCAGGTTAATTTGTATGAAAAGAAAAAAATGGTTAACTGGAAGTGTTTCACTTAATAAATTATTCTGTTGGCCTTGTTTACTTTTTTGCTTAGAAAAGAATGTTTGGAATGATAAAGGCTATGATGATTTAGATAATTTCAAATTGATTCGGCTCAACCAATAAGTATAGGGCCTAATGCAGAATCACACCCCATTGAAAAACGAATTTTTGTGAAAAATTTTTTTTTGATTCCTACCTTTAACAGAGATTCCGAATATGCAAAAATATTAA
>NW_026420227.1:0-420 GCF_001194135.2 Octopus bimaculoides
TGTATGTATGAATGTATGTATGTATGTATGTTTGTATGTATGTATGTATGCGTACATGTGGATGGTATAGTAGGGAGCGAGGAGAGCGGGATGCTGTGATGAGAAGTTAGAAAGAAGAGTATAAGTAGGGGGGGGGTAAAAAAATGCAGAATAGAAGAGTAAGGAGAAGGAGGAGGAGGAGGAGGAGGGAAAGGTTTGGGAGGCGTAGACACAGATAGGAAGAGGGGACACACAGCATGATAAGGGGAGAGGAAAAGGGGGAGGGAAAATTTTTAAAATAGATGTCAGAAATTATAGGGATTTGTATATAAGACCCGAGTGAAAGTCATTCAAGATTTTATCAACGAACCGGTTATGTATTTTAAACTTGCACTGGATATATGTGTGTGTGTGTGTGTGTGTGAGTGTGTGTGTGTGTGT
>NW_026420228.1:0-217 GCF_001194135.2 Octopus bimaculoides
GCATGTATACATATGAATTTACACATACATACATATATGCATACGTATATGCACATACATATATACATACGTATATACACAATATACATATATACATACATATATACGTACGTATATACACATACATACATATATACATACGTGTATACACATATACACATATATATATATACAATATATATATATATACATATACACAATATATATATATATATAT
>NW_026420229.1:0-445 GCF_001194135.2 Octopus bimaculoides
GACGAAATACTGCTAAGCATTTCGCCCGGCGTGCTAACGTTTCTGCCAGCGAGCCAGCTTTGTAAAAAGTTTAAAAAATTAATAAGAAAAAAAAAAGAAAAAAAGAAGGATTATTACACGCCCAACTAACCTCCCATATTAATGCCTGTTGCATTGTGGGTATTATATCCGCCATCTTCAATGTGCCTCAGAGTCAATCTATTACAAACCAAACATTCAAAGGCCTTACAATTAGTATCTCTATTGAGGATACAAAACGAAAGAAAAAAATTAGATTTAATGTTCAATTTCTGATTCCACTACTTAGAATTACTTGTGATAATTCAGCGACTGTAAAGATACGTGCTAATTTTCAAAGTGTGTAAAGTGTCGTCTGTTTTTTTAAAATTTTCCTTTTTGATGTCGAAGTTCATCGTTTCATTAAAAAAAAAAAAACGATTTCTGA
>NW_026420230.1:0-494 GCF_001194135.2 Octopus bimaculoides
TTTTATATACACACATATTTACATACATAGACACACATATATATGTGTGTGTGTGTGTGTCTGTGTGTATTATATCCGTGTGTTTCTCTACGTATACACAAACAAACATAAACACGCGCACATAACCATGCAAGAAGATAAATACAGATATACAAACACATAAAAATATACATACGAACATACATACATACATACACACATACATACGTACGTACACACATACATACGTACACACATGTACATATAAGAATTAGAGAGAAAAAATGAAGTCTTTCAGGATATTCGATGAATTAAAGGCTTTGTGGTTGAGTGGAGTTGTGGCTGTGCGTGTGTGGTGTGTGATTGTGGTAAGGATAGTGGTAGCGAATTGGTGATGGGTGTGTAAAGATGGAGGTGAGAGATGAAGGAGAAAGAAAAGAAATAGTGGAAGAAGAAGAAGAAGAAGAAGTAGTGGAAGAAGAAGAAGAAGAAGAAGAAGAAGAAGAAGAAGAAGA
>NW_026420231.1:0-266 GCF_001194135.2 Octopus bimaculoides
ATATACATATAAATATATATATGTATATATATACATATAAATATATACATGTATATATATACATATAAATATATACATGCATATAAATATATGCATATAAATATATGCATATAAATATACACATGCATATATATATATGCATATAAATATACACATGCATATATATATATGCATATATATATATATATATGCATATATATAAATATGCATATATATATATAAATATGCATATATATAAATATGCATATATATATATATAAATATAT
>NW_026420232.1:0-209 GCF_001194135.2 Octopus bimaculoides
ATATATAAAATGAGGAAACATCAAGAAATATGTAAGTCTTCTATATGAGATGTATCTTGAATACCAATCCAGCTATAAATACTAAATACTGTTAACAAGGCAGAAAGCCACCCGCAAGACAGTCATGATACCAATTCACTAAAGTAACCCTCTGATTTTAATCCATCCAAATCAGTTGCTTTTATCTATTAGAGAAACCAAGTTTGTTT
>NW_026420233.1:0-300 GCF_001194135.2 Octopus bimaculoides
TCAAGAAGAGAGAGACAAGAAATACAAAAGAATATGGAAGAACAACAAGGTTTACTATTGTTGTGATGACCCCAGCATCTTTGACCCTTATTATGTGGATGTGGTTGATATGAAAGATGGGAAATGTAAAGATGAAGTGTGTCGTGGGGAGACGAGGAGAAAGGGAAGGTTGGAGGGAGATGAAGGGGTGGAGGATGTGGGAGTCACATCTTTTGGTGATGTTGTTGTTGTGAGGAGGGAGATGAAGAGGGAATTTAGAGGGTGGTATGTTTGGTGTTTTGTGGAATGGTTCAGGGAAAA
>NW_026420234.1:0-8310 GCF_001194135.2 Octopus bimaculoides
TATATATATATATATATGCGCACACACACGCACACACACACATATATGTACACTCTTAAAATAAGTTCAATAAAATTGCTCTTACTCTGATAATATCAAAAGAAATCAAACACAATTTATACGGTATAAAATATATCATGCATGCAAACATTATACAAATTTGGAACACAGATCTATTATCATTTTCAAAGATATGAACAAAATATTTATTTTCTAATGATTCAAATGTATGTGCACTATAAAAGATTATTTGCTATATTGAATGTTTGGTGTGACCGCTTTTGCTTTCAATGACTGCATTTAGTTTTCTGGGCATAGAGTCTACTAAATTTCTGCATATAACCGATGAAATCGGCTTCCATTCATCCTGAATTATGTCTTTCAACTGTATTACATCGCAGGGTTTTTTCTCCTCAACCTACCTTTTCAAATCACCCCACAGATGTTCTCTTGTGTTTAAATCAAGTGACAAGGTGGATAGCTTTAGTTTTTCTATCTACTAAAGTCTTAGTTGTCATTTTTGAAGTTTGTTTCAGGTCATCATCATGTTGGAACATGGAATGTCTTCCTAGTTCCTTCATGCTTTTCAACATTGTTTTCTGCAATGTGTCATGATAAAGTCTTGAATCCATTGTTCTCTCAATAAATGTGAGTCCTCCCACACCAACCACATTCATGCATTCACAAAGCATAACACTTCCACCGCTGAATTTCGCGGTAGTCATGGTGCACTTGTCGCTTGTATCTTTACCTAGTCATCACCATACTCGTTTAATACCATCAAGTTGATTTTAGTCTTGTCAGAAAAAATAATTTTATTCTAAAACTCCTTCCCCTTACTCACATAGGTTTCGGCAAAAGAAAGATGACATGATTTATGCCTGGTAGTGAGGAGAGGCTTCCTATGAGGAATGCATCCATGAAGACCACACTATTTCAAAGTTCAGCAAACTGTTTGTGCGGATACGCTCTTTCCACAAACAGAAGACACTTCTTGGGCCAAAGATAAAGCAGTACAACACCTGTCGTCCTTCATGCAACATTAGATGTGGCGAATATCATGCACACTTAAAACAGTAGGACGACCTGGACAATGTTTATTGCTTAGCCGTCCAGTAGCTTTGTACTTCTGAATTACTTTGGCAACTGTGTTTACGCTAATATGTATTCATTTGATAATTAACTTGTATCCTAAACCATTCTTGTGCAAATTAAGAATAATTTTCTTCAAATCTTCAGACAATTCTTTTCCTTTTGGTGCAATTTTAATGACAATGAAGAAGATTTTCACCATGGTACACAAATTAGAATTCCCGCAGATGCAATAACAATTATAGTGCAAAAATGCCAGGAGAAATAATTCATTAGAATTGAAATTATTAGCAATATCTGAATTTTAAAAAAGTGGATAAAATATTGAATATAACAAATTTCCTTTTGGGTGTGCATATTTTAAAAATGTTTGAAAATTAATATTTCATTCATATTTTTAAAATGTTTATTGTTTTATGTTCTAATTTGTATAATACAATATATCTTTTATATTTCTAATGACACATATTTTATAAATTTTTTATATTTTATATTTTTATACATTTGCATATCCTTTCATATATTTTATTAGTGTTTATAAATTATAAATAATTTTGTGGACAATTTATAATGTTTTTTTTGTATAATTTAGTGGATATGGGAATTTTTATTTTATTATACTTTTTGATCATGCAATATATTCATTAAGTATTTACATGCCCCAATTGATTCTAAGTATTGTATCTGAATGTATCCACTTATATACATTTAGCATGCTTCTAATTCAATTACCCCATATATTGGATACCATTTTTTACAATATCCTATATTTATCCATCTGTAATGAAGAGAATAGTTCTTACATTAGTTTAAAATATACTATGAACTTCTATTCATATGATAATTTAATTCCGTTATACATTCACTATAGAATGTTTTTATAATGTATAGAAATACAGTGTTTAAGAAAAGTCTTATATTGATTTAAATTTTCTCACTTTAATATTATAAATTTGCTAAGTTATATTATACTACCTCCCTCATCCTTCAATTTTAAATTCCACCCCTAACATTTATATTATCCCCATGGTTTTTCATTATATTATCCCTTTAATATGATAATCAAAATAAATATTGACCGTCCCTGTCCTTCTTTCTTCCAATTATCACCCATTCTTCATCAGGCATTCCCTTACTACTCACACTATGCCCTACCCTTTTGTTTAGATAAAGCTAGGCATATGGTTCCTGTACAGTGAGAGTCTAGTAGATTGTCTGACATTAATTGATTCATTACCATTAACTAGAATACAGTTGACAAATCCCTATGGATTTGATTCTGAATGGTTGACACTACATTCTACATAAAGGTCACCACTCTTTTTATCCTGACCCACACTATTTCTTCTGCTACTCTCTAAATTATAGTAGACTTAACGAGGTATGCACTATTTTCTAAACTCATTCTGCCACAGATATGACAAAAGAAACAATGTAAATATTTTGAGTTCCATTATTGATGTGAATATGTTAAGGAAATGGTTGTATCCTTTATGTTTGAAGTTTATGCGGTCATCTGACAAGAATGGTTTCTTTCAAATGACAATGTTTCCTTTAATCAATTAAAGGAGTTGCTTGAAACGGCTGTAAGGAATTGACACTTATACATCTTTGTTACTCATATTTTATAAATACACACACACACTCACAATGCAGAGACATAGATTCACATGCATACTTATACACTATTATCATCTAAATATGAACACATATTAATGACACAAACATGAATACATTCATCATCATCATCATCATCGTTTAACGTCCGCTTTCCATGCTAGCATGGGTTGGACGATTTGACTGAGGACTGGTGAAACCGGATGGCTACACCAGGCTCCAATCTAATTTGGCAGAGTTTCTACAGCTGGATGCCCTTCCTAACGCCAACCACTCAGAGAGTGTAGTGGGTGCTTTTACGATCTTACTTGGCTTGCCGGGTCTTCTCAATGCTCAAAACTCTGTAACCTGAAACAAGTAATTTCCATATTAATAATGGATGAAATTTTGTTGAAGCAAATATGTTTCTTCCACTGAGTAGGTTATATAAGGGGAGGAAGGGGTATCAGTTACATCAGTACATGACTGGTACGTCATTTTATCGGCCCCAAATGGATGAAAGACAAAGCCGACCTCAGTGGAATTTGAACTCAGAATGTAAAGAGCTGGAAGAAATGTCGCAAATAGTTCGGCCAGCTTACTACCTTTATAATATTTCTTTTTACTAATAGGCACAGGGCCTGCAATTTCGAAGGAAGGGGCTATTTGATTACATCGACAACCTCCCCAACCCCTGCTCAACTAGTGCTTATTTTATTGATCCCTGAAAGAATGAAAGGCAAAGTTGACTTTGGTGGGATTTGAATTAAGGATGTAACGAGCCAGAAGAATACCCCTAAGCACTTTGTCCAATCCATTAACAATTCTGCCAGCTCATCATCGTTTGTTCATCGTTTAACGTCCGCCTTCCATGCTAGCATGGGTTGGACGATTTGACTGAGGACTGGTGAAACCGGATGGCAACACCAGGCTCCAATCTGATTTGGCAGAGTTTCTACAGCTGGATGCCCTTCCTAAACGCCAACCACTCAGAGAGTGTAGTGGGTGCTTTTACGTGCCACCCGCACGAAGGCCAGTCAGGCGGTACTGGCAACGGCCACGCTCAAAATGGTGTATTTTATGTGCAACCCGCACAAGAGCCAGTCCAGGGGCACTGGCAACGATCCAGGGGCCATCATAATAATAATAATAATAATAACAATCTGGTTAGTGGTATCCAAAGAAGCGGAATGTCTTCATTTGTTTAGAGAAAAACAAAAATGTTGCACAAATCATCCAAACTATAACAAGTGACGCAAAAAAAAAAAGAAAACGAAAATACCTACATTAACTGTCATAAAACATGTTGACAAAGAGACTGATCAGACTCATTGAATTCATTGCCTGCTATTTTCATAGGTTATCTAACAAATGTTAGATTGCATTTCTACAATCTGTTTGACTTACTGATAATGATAGTTTTGCTTTTTATTAATAACATTCAGTTGACATATTTTCTTCTTTCCAGAGAATGAAATTAAAGCAGTAAATAAATCCAGTATTGAAGAACTTAAGAAAGTTATATGTGAAGTTCTTGATGACAACAGAGGTAGAATAAAACGTGATCAGTTTTGGAATAAGGTGGCTGAGAAGCAAGGACATCATGTGAATCCCTCAGCCTATGGTTTCAGTAACTTGTATGAATTTCTGAAGCATTTCTCTGATGTTGTGGTAGAGGTGAGTGACAAGAATGAGTTATATATACAGAAGAAAACTTTGAGTGATTTCAATGAACCATCTATTGACAGAAACTCATCTTACTTAGGTGAGAACATATATCACTTTCCCTCACTTAATGAAACAATAAGAAGTAACCCATCAAAGCCATCTCTAGCAGAAGTTAGACACAGATTTTGTGACATTCTTATGAACTCTCCTCAGGGCATGCCACTACAGAAAATGGTGGATAACTATAACAGAATATATCAAAAGACAACATTTAACTTGTTAGATTATAATGTCAGTAATTTTGAAGAACTTTTTAAGTTGCCTGAGTTTCGGTGTTTTAGTGTTTTAGTACAGAACAATATGATAATGATTTATTTGAAAGAACACAATACTCCCAGCCATAACATATATTATCCCACCATAGTTAATCAAATGCCAGTTCTTAAATGGGGTGATCCAGCATTTTCCACCATGCAACAACAGCCACATGTTACTGATAGTTTCCACCTCACACCTTTCTCGAAACTCCCCCCACCGAAAATGAATGAAAAAGAAATTTTAGTACCACCTTTAAGTATTGCCCCTGGAGAGACTCTATCTAAAGAACGTCTTGACAAAATAGCCAAAGAATGTATTGAAATACTTTCTGACAATAATGAATGTGTGTCTATTCAAACCATTGAAAATCTTTTCCTTCAACGCCTTAGAAGAAAAAACTTACGAGAACTCGGTATTCGTAGTTTAGATCATTTGCCGTCAGTTCATGATCATAATCGTTTGGCCTGTAAAGTTAATGCTTATATTCAAGCCTTTGTGACAGTTCGGTCTGTCTGTACACTGAAAGAACTGGAAGACTGTATTGCACTTTATGTTAATGAAGGCAGTTCTTTTCAAAGCCTCAAACTTGGACCTTTACATAAGATGCAAATTGTTTTTGATTTATTTAAATTTCCTCCTGGTGAAGAAAGTTTCCCAGAACTCTCTACAATGGATGTTTTAGATAATATAAGAAATTTTCTTAATGAGAATAATTGGTATAAAAAACATGAAATGCATGAAGTTATGTCTTTTTTGACGAAGGCTTTTCACTGTAGAGATCCATTTCACCTTGGAATTCGCTTGCGGAGCCTTCCACTTGCTATTGGGGTAAGGATATATTTGTTTATTTAAATTTTGGAATTGTTTATCCTTTTCTTATTTCAAGAAATTAATGACTTGCAAATAGTTTCATATTAATTGATAACACAATTATGTGACAATATTGATTTTGCTTTATTTCCTTTATTTTTGATTATTTTTTTTTTATCTCTTGTTTTCTTTCAAGCATAGGCAAGGGTTTTATTTTTTAAAATTTAGGTATTTATGTTGTTGAAAAATTGTTTTCATAACTAATTGCTCTCTTAGCCCTCTTAACACTGCTTTTGTTTCAATTAATTTTGAAACTAATGAAGAATTTAGTAAATAATTATGTCTTTATTAAGCTGGCATTTGGAATAGCAATTAACATGAAATTTTATTCAAAGGTTTAAATTTAGATCATTTTAGATCATGAACCCAGTGTGTTTCAGGCAGGTTGGTATCAAAAGGATTAGAACTGATTTCTCAACTGTGAGATGAAGATAGTTCATGTCAGCTAGACAGACTAAGGTTAGCAGTATGTTGCGTCTTGTGTAAGAGGCCTTCAACACAATGGCTATAGTCAGGCTTGAATTCATATCTACATAGCAGTTGTTTTTGCTGAAAATTATGCTTAATAAGTTAAATAAAGTAAAAAATATATTTAGTGCTTTTGATGGCAAGTTGGCAGTAGCCAGCCAAAAATTTTATCAGTGAATGTTACCAACCCAGCCAGAAATTGCTAAAATAGCCTAGTCATATTTAAAGGAGAATTTCAGTGCAAATCTCTTTTTGTCCTGTTTTGATCTTTTTGAAATGTTTCACTATGGACAAAAATTGGAAACCAGTTTATGTTGCCAAGCAGTGAATTTGAAAGAAGAAAAATCTGAGAAAATTTATGGCAAGCATAAACACTTCATGTGTGATTATGAATTGGATATATCTTTTTCCAAAAGTAAAACAATTTTGTCAACAGTTCCATTAGCAATATAAAAAAATAATGAATTTGCACTTGAATCATCATTATCCTTATCATCATCATCATCACCACCATCATCATCATCATTAACATCCATTTTCCATACTTCCATGGGTTGGACAGTTTGACAGGAGCTGGTAAGGCCAGGGGCAGTATCAGGCTCCATTGTCTGTTCTGGCATGGTTTCTACAACTGAATGCTCTCTTCCTAAAACCAACCACTTTACAGAGTGTACTGGGTGTTTTTTATGCAGCATCAGAACCAGTGCATTTTACATATGCTTGGAAGAAAGTTAGGAATGTGAGCATTTTTAGGAATATTGTGTGTGTGTGTGTGTGTGTCTCTGTGTGTGTGTGTGTGTGTGTCTGTGTGTGTCTGTGTGTAAATCTGATTTAGAAATATGTTTTTCAAATTTACCTTGTTTTTATTTTTTATTTACCTGTAAGATGCCATATAAATTTTGATTTGTATTGTGAATCTATGTATGCATGTGAATTGATTTCATTTAGTTGATGGCACATTTCATAGTTTTCTTCAAAAGCAAATTCCAATAGTTCATTCTGCATTAAGTTTGACCATTTTAGGTCCCTTGAAGGCCTTGGTAATCCTTACCCTCTGCTCATCCGTCATATTGCAGCTGGATTTGTTGGTCTCTTGTTCCACCATGCCTCACACAAAGAAGTCGAGTGTGTTGCAGTCAGGCAAGTTGGGAAACCAAATGTCAGGTGTTGTGTGATCAAAGAAATTCTCTGATTGCCAGGCCTGGGTCTTCCGGCTGGTGTGGCAGCGGTAGAGTCTTGCAGCTACCTGGTTGATCTAGGGCTTCACCACCTTGCACAGAACACAGATGTAGTTGTTGTTGTTCGGCTTGAGTCTATCAGAGAAGATGTAGGTTGGTATGATCTCACTGTCACTGCTGACAACACCAGAGACGCTGGAAATTATGTCTGCATGATTCTGGGCATGTCCTTGGGTGAAACAACGAGCCACCTGTTGTTCTGGGAGTTTGATCTTCTGATTTTGGCAGAAATTCTTCTTGTCAGAGAAGGACCACATCATCTCTGGCTCTAGCAGGTGTTACAACTTGTTGCTCAGCTCTTGGTGTGCTTGAATCACTTTTCCTGCATTGCCTTGGACAGAAATTTTCCTTTTACCTTGTTTGAAAGGATGCGAATGTTTTCCAGCCTAATGAGCTTTTCATCCACACCTTTCTCCCTTGCAATGGCATGCATCAGCTTACTTGATGATCTGGATTTTAGTGATGAATTCTGGCATTCTGATGGTGCCAGATTGTCGATCATGGGTTTTCCTCTCTGTTGTTGCCTTATAGTTGAATCCTGAATCTCCCAGCCCTGTTCTGATCTTTTCCACCATACTTCTGCTGATGTTGAGAAGGTCTGAAATTTCTTTGTTTCTTGTTTGTCCTTTCAGTGCAAATTCCAAGGAGGATTCCATGCCTCTCCCACAAGGAGTGAGCGAATCAAAATTTTCTATAGTCAGTTATTCTGCAAAAAAATAAAGTAAAGATGATTACTGTTTTTAAGAAGAAAAAGATCGACAATGAAAAAAAAAAAGCATAAAATTAGCAGTTGAAAATTGCAAACAAGTACCATCTGCACCCTGTATATGGTTACTGATGCATTTGTACATTGATGTGTGTGTGTGTGTGTGTATATATATATATGAGTGGTTGGCGTTAGGAAGGGCATCCAGCTGTAGAAACTCTGCCAAATCAGATTGGAGCCTGGTGTAGCCATCCGGTTTCACCAGTCCTCAGTCAAATCGTCCAACCCATGCTAGCATGGAAAGCGGACGTTAAACGATGATGATGATGATGATGATGATGATATATATATATA
>NW_026420234.1:9020-10254 GCF_001194135.2 Octopus bimaculoides
GCGACAGGTTGCCCCTGGAAACCTCCCTATGCTGATGACTATGATCTCATAGCGAAATCAGTACCGGGACTAGAGATGAAATTTGAGATGTGGAAGCAAGGTTTAGACTCAAAGGGCCTAAGAGTCAATGTTGCAAAAACCAAAGTCCTAGTAAGTAGGAAGGCGAACACATCACAAACCCCTTCAGGCTGATGGCCCTGCTCGATTTGTAGAAAAGATGTAGGTAGAATCTCCTTAAGATGTACCCAGTGTAAGCTATGAACACAGGTGCAGCAACATCAAGGGAGGGTTAACCAGGAAGATAGCTTTCGTGTGCAGCAGATGCACAGGGGCAATAAACACCACAGATGCTCAGAAAACTGATTTCATCTCATGCCAGGGGTAGTAAGGGTGGATGCTTAGAGAGTGTTACCATTAGAATAAGAATAGCCTGGGCAAAGTTCAGAAAGCTCTTACCTCTACTGGTGACAAAGGCCTCTCGCTCAGAGTGAAAGGTAGATTGTACGATGCATATGTGCGAACTGCCATGCTACACAGCAGTGAAACAAGGACAGTGACTGCTGACAGCATGCATAGGCTTGAAAGAAATGAAGCTAGTATGATCTGCTGGATGTGTAATGGCAGTGTGCACACACGACAGAGTGTAAGCGCCCTGAGAGAAATGTTGGACATAAGAAGATCAGATGTGGTGTGCAAGAGAGATGGCTGAGATGAGGAGAAAGACCGAGATCTCTGGAGATATGCTGTGATTGAGAAGACCAGGCAAGTAAAGTGAGATCACAGCCATAGCCTACACCAGTGTCACATAACCCATTTAAAAAGTACCTTTGAATCGTTGGGCGACATGCCTTGCTTGAGGAAACCTATTGAGTCAAGTAAAATCAAAATCAAATGAAATCACATCATCATCATCATCATCATCATTTAGCGTCCGCTTTCCATGCTAGCATGGGTTGGACGATTTGACTGAGGACTGGTGAAACCGGATGGCAACACCAGGCTCCAATCCAATTTGGCAGAGTTTCTACAGCTGGATGCTCTTCCTAACGCCAACCACTCAGAGAGTGTAGTGGGTGCTTTTACGTGTCACCCGCACGAAAACGGCCACGCTCGAAATGGTGTCTTTTATGTGCCACCCGCACAAGAGCCAGTCCAGGGGCACTGGCAACGATCTCGCTCAAAAACCCTACAAAGGCCAGTCAGGCGGTATATATATATATATATATATATATAT
>NW_026420234.1:11683-14196 GCF_001194135.2 Octopus bimaculoides
ATCATGTGTCGCCCACACATGAGCCAGTCCAGGGGCACCGGCAACGATCTTGCTCGAAAGATATCATATGTCGACTGCACATGAGCCAGACCAAGGGCACTGGCAGCGATCCCGCTCGAAAGATTTCATGTGTCGCCCGCACATGAGCCAGTCCGGGGGCATCGGCAACGATCTCGCTCGAAACATTTCATGTGTCACCTTCACAAGAGCCAGTCCAGAGGCACTGGCAACGATCTCGCTCGAAAGATATCATGTGTCGCCCGCACATGAGCCAGTCCAGAGGCACTGGCAACAAATACATATCTGAAATCATCTGTGGCCGATGCCAGTGCCGCCTGACTGGCTCCCGTGCTGGTGGCACACACTAAGCACTATTCAAGTGTGGGTTGTTGCCAGGTCTGCCTGACTGGCTCCCCATGTCAGTGGCACATTAAAAGCACCATCCGAACATGGTCGATGCTAGCTTCCTCCACCCCAACTGGCTCCTGTGCTGGTAGCACATAAAAAACACCATCCAAACATGGCTGATGCCAGTGCGAGAACTACTCTTAAAAACCATATTTTTAAGTTTAACAATAAGCTGTATAAACAGATGAAAGGCGGTAGTATTGGAGTAGGGATCACCGGTGATGTTGCTAACCTCTACATGATATAGTGGGACAGACATTTTAAACAGTACCTAGCAACCCGTAACATTCACTTAGCTATGTACTCTCGATACGTTGACGACATTAACCTTGTTGTGAAATGTAATAGTAATACAGATATTACTATTACATTCTACTAAATGAAGAACAGGTGATGACAGCTATACAACACATAGCTGACTCTATCCATAGCAGTATAAATGTTAGTGTAGACTACCCCTCTAAACACCCCAGTAGTAGATTACCTGTCCTAGATACTGAACTGTGGATAGAAAATACTAGAATTGACAGAACTGTTAAACCCTGTTTACTCCACTCACACTATTGTAAACTTATGGCTAATCCACTGGTAATCCGTAGTGACTCAGTGATGTCAAGTACTACCAAGATCAACATCCTCGTGGCAGACTTAGTTAGAATAATGAGGAATGTATCCCCACTATGCCAACCACAAGAACAACAACAACACATCCAGCACTACATATTCCGAATGTAACGTTCCAGATACACACAGTACGATAGAATCAGAGTGTACAAAGGAGCGAAAACAAGATTCGAACGCATTCTAAGAGATGACGATAACGGTATATTCCCCCTATACCGCAACAAGTTCTGGAATAGGTTAGAGAGGGACACCAACAAAAGAAATAAAAACAATACTTAGTATGATAACAAGAAATTTCACAGTGTAATGTTTGTTGTCGCCACACCTCAGAACAAATTAAGTAAGGCATTCAAGAGAATCCTGTGCACAACTGGCCTTAAGATCAAAGTTGTAGAAATGACAGGTAGGACTATCAAATCTGTATTATGTAGATCATATCCATTTGATAAAATCACCTGTCAAAATAATTGTGCAGTATGTTCTACAAACCCACATGTGAACTGCAAAATCAAGAGCACTGTATACAAGATTAAGTGCCAAGAAGGAGCTTGTGCGACTAACCCAGAGTCATACATTGGTGAGACTTCTAGGATTATTAATGATAGGTTCAAAGAACACCTGGACAACTACATTGAAAAGAAACCAAACTCCATCTTCTATCAGCTTGCTGTAAACTGCCACAAGGGCTCCTTAGGGAGACTTAAATTAAACATCTTATCCACACATCCCACTGATGCAATGCTGAGACAAGTCACTGAAGCTGTCTGTATACAGGAATACAAACTCTCTCTCAACCGTAAATCCAAGTGGGGTAACATCCAGATTCCACTCGGGAGTACACCTCTATAGTCACCCTTCTCTCTCTTTTACATGTGGAATTCCATTCCATACAAACATATTCAGATGCATAATACATACATATATGTAGTTATATATAAATAACCGTATGAGCGTACATAGTTTGATACATATATACGTATGTGTAGATGTATGTGTATATGTACGTGTGTGTATGTGCTGTGTGAGTATGTTAGCATGTGAGTATGTACATGCATGCACGTATGAGCATGTGTAGATATATGTATATATTGTATATGTATGCGTGTAAAAAAAAAAGAATAAAAAAAATATGCCAAATTTGAAAATAGTGCCATATATATATATATATATATATATATATATATATATATATATATATATATATATATATATATATGGAGATAGATACCCTTACTAAGTCCAAACTCCTGTCTGATTTATCTGATTACATCCAAAGGCATAAACAAAAACAAACAAAAAATAAGACCCATGATCTTGACACCAAAATTAAGAAAGGCCTTAAATTAAAAAATCGTGTCAAAAATAGAGAGATTGTATGCTTCCTGAATGACAAATCAGGTAGAATGTCTGTTGACAACCTATCAAATTATATTTTGAACATGCAACCACACATCAGAGACATGACAGAAGAAACAACACTT
>NW_026420234.1:15173-15719 GCF_001194135.2 Octopus bimaculoides
GGACTGCCATGTTGACTTGGTGATAACTATTAATATATATATATTTATATATGTATATTATATATATAAAGCATATATATATATATAGTATATATATATATATATATTTATTTCTTTATTTATGCATTTCAGCCATGTGGCTGTGGTCATGCTGGAGCACCACCGTGACTTTCCGTCTTTTTGCTGTGCTCTCTTCACGTTCCTTGCATGGTTCTTCTCCTCCACTTGATATAGTCCAATCAAGAGTTTTGATGGCACATCTGGTGTATAAGAGAATTCGACATCGCTGCCTTAAATTGTGTCTCATTTCGAGCCATTGGTTCATCTGGTATCGTGGAGAGTAAAGTGTCGAATTTTGTTTTGAAGACCTCTATATCCATGTCTTGCAAGTCTCTCAACTGTTTTGGCAGGGCATTAAAGAGCTGAGGTCCTCTGAAACCGAGTGTGTTGCAGTACCTTGTCCTTATGTGAGATGCAGTGGACGGTACCCTTGGTGCCATGCAGTGGCGACCTGTGCGGGTATTCGTGTAGTACTTGATGCCAAAG
>NW_026420235.1:0-573 GCF_001194135.2 Octopus bimaculoides
CCGGAGAAAAAAGATAGCTTGTGGTTTCCTGCAACTGTAGATGAAATACGAGCATATTTTGCCATAAATATTATTATTAGACAATTACCCAGAATAACAAATTACTGGAGCGAACAGGAACCTTTTGGCGATGAATATACCAGTATTATGAACGAGTACGATTTGTGAAGCTGAACCAATATTTACATGTGAGAGACACTAGCAGTACCCCAGTACGTGGAGAACTTTGAGACAAAAATTATGCAACAGAATTTATTAAGAACCCTTTCTTTAATTATGTTCCAAATATCACATTAATATGTTGATAAATAAAAAAGTTACAGGTGTTTAATGAGACTAGTCTAAATTCATGATTATTTTAGAATTTAATTGAAACTCATGAGGGGTGTATTTTGGTCAGAAATGTAGTAACGAAAGGGTTAATTTTTTTTTTGAATGAGGTGAGTTTCCTTATTTAAAAATGTTAGAAATGGTTAAGTTTTGGCTTATATTTTTCATTGAAGAAGGTTTCCTTATTTAATCGAATTTGTGTTGGTGTTCCAATGGCACATTGATAGAATGGAAAGATTACAA
>NW_026420236.1:0-610 GCF_001194135.2 Octopus bimaculoides
TTGTTGGAGATAGTTGCTGCAACTACTGCTGTTGCTGCTGCTGCTAACGCTGCTGCTAACGCTGCTTTATTCCCAGGTGAGCTCTGATTCATCAGAAGTATGCTCAAAGACACTTGAGCCGTAATCATCTCTTTACAGAAGTATGTCTAAGTACATCAAGATGCCTTATTCATTCCTCCCAAAACGGGATATGGTCTAAGGGAAATTTGGCTGCTACTTTTAACAAGTCAACCGATCGCATAAAGGCCGGCACTCGTTCACATTTATCTTGATGGTGATAATAGCATATGTCGTTGTAGTGGTGTCTACATGTAGTAGTGGTGGTACTTGTAAATGCAACACTGAAATTTAACGCCTGGTTACTTTCAAATGTCCGCTTTCATTTTCTCTTTTTTATTTATCTTCCCTTGCGGTAAGGGCGGAAGCATCTATTTATCTTTTCTTATTTTATTTTACTGTTTGAAGCCTACCTCTGAGCCATACCCCGAATAGCCCAGATATTTGTCGCTTATAGCGCATATCTTGGTATCCTTAACATCCGCTATAAGGCTACATTCCTGAAATATTCACAGATCAACAAACGCGCATCGTTTGTCTTAATGACAACACA
>NW_026420236.1:1007-1626 GCF_001194135.2 Octopus bimaculoides
TATATATATATATATATATATATATATATATATATATATATATATGTATATAGATAGATAGATAGATAAACGTAGTGAGAGCGGTGGCGGAGAAGAAGAAATAAAATTATGGTTCTTTAAACTTATATCGTCCGCATGAAACATGTTCCAGAACAGATAAAACTCCATACCAATGATAAATACTGAAAATATCCTCTGCACATGCAAAAAAATATGCATTAATAAAATAAGTTACAAAGAAACAAAATCGCGAGGGGTTTAGAGTTAAGGCTTAAGGATTAAAGTTAGGGGTTTAAGATTAGAGCTTAAGGATTAAAGCAGTGTTTCTCAGCCATTGTTTACTTAAGGAGCCCTTTATTTTACTCTACTGGATCTTATTAACCATATGATGTTTAAAAAGTCCCATTATATTTTTATGATTAAATATTCTTTTACTTGTTTCACTCATTTGACTGCAGCCATGTTGGGGCACTGCCTTTAGTCGAGGAAATCGACTCCAGGAGTTACTTTTTGCTGGTGCGCTAAATTACGGGGATGTAAACATACCAGCATCGGTTTTCAAGCGATGGTGTGGGGGACAAGCACAAGCACAAATACACACACACACACACACACACAC
>NW_026420237.1:0-284 GCF_001194135.2 Octopus bimaculoides
AGTTCATCGGTACTCCGGAATCTGTCCATATTGTGCCACAATTCAGTGTAATGTATATATAGTGTCTTTGTGTCTATGTTTTGTCTCCTACCACCACTCAACAACCAGTGCTGGTATATTTATGTGCCTGTAATTTAGTGATTCGGCAAAAGAGACTGAAAGGGTAAGTACCAAACATTTAAAAAAAATAAGCTCTGGGGTTGATACATTCGACTAAAATTTCAAGGTGGCTACAGTCAAATGACTGAAACAAGTAAAAGGTAAAAGATTATATATATGTATAT
>NW_026420239.1:0-143 GCF_001194135.2 Octopus bimaculoides
GTATGTATGTATGTATGTATGTATGTATGGGGGTAGGTAGGTATGTAAGCAAGTATACATACATACGTACATCCATCCATCCATCCATCAATCCATGCATACATACATACATACATACATACATACATACATGATGGCTGCCC
>NW_026420239.1:189-326 GCF_001194135.2 Octopus bimaculoides
CTGCGATCGAATGTGACTTTTTAGCCCAGCCAAAGATCTACAATGTCTTGTACAGAGTTGGCATCCAAAACCTTTACTGGGCTCCAGGTACCTTTGCGTGTCGTTTAAGTCCTCCTGTTGAATCACACTCCCTTCCA
>NW_026420239.1:336-491 GCF_001194135.2 Octopus bimaculoides
GCGTGTCGTTTAAGTCCTCCTGTTGAATCACACTCCCTTCCACATGCCCGTATGGTGTGTAGCATGGTGTGTAGCATCATCACATGGTTAGTATGGTGTGTAGCATCATCACATACATACATACATACATACATACATACATACATACATACATA
>NW_026420240.1:0-462 GCF_001194135.2 Octopus bimaculoides
TAATAATAATAATAATAATAATAATAATAATAATAATAATTCTTTCTACAGGAAGTACAAAGCTGCAAATTTGGGGGAAGGGATTCAATCGATTACATTGACCCCAATGTGTGACTGGTACTTATTTAATTGATCCCGAAAGGATGAAAGGCAGCGTTGACCTCGACAGAATTTGAACTCAGAACAGTGGCAAACGAAATATTGCTAAGCATTTCGCCCACATGCTAACGTTTCTACCAGCTCACCGCCTTATGATAATAATAATAATAATAATAATGATGATGATGATGATGATGATGATGATGATGATGATGATGATGATGATAATAATATTATTAATAATAATAATAATAATAATAAGGATGATAATGATGATGATACTCTTTACTCTTTTACCCTTTTACTTGATTCAGTCATTTGACTGCAGCCATGCTGGAGCACCGCATTTAGTTGAGCAAATCG
>NW_026420241.1:0-244 GCF_001194135.2 Octopus bimaculoides
GACCCCAGGACTTATTCTTTGTAAGCCTAGTATTTATTCTATCGGTCCCTCTTGCCGAACCGCTAGGTGATGGGGACGTTAACACACCAGCATCGGTTGTCAAGCGATGTTAAGGGGACAAACACAAACACAGACATATATATGTACGACGGGCTTCTTTCTGTTTCCGTCTACCAAATCCACTCACAAGGCTATGGTCGGCCTGACGCTATAGTAGAAGACACTTGCCCAAGGTGCCACGCAG
>NW_026420242.1:0-218 GCF_001194135.2 Octopus bimaculoides
TAATTATAATAACATTAGTATTGTCAATACTGGTTTGAACCCCTATAATGACGATAACAGTAATGGAAATATAAGAATTAGGAACAACAGAACTTAAACATCTAATATGTATGATCTAAACCAAGACACCCATCTATATGATAGCACAGGGATTACTGACATAGTACCTGATGATGCTGAGATGAATTTAAATGATACTATAGTTAAGGGAAGTATAA
>NW_026420243.1:0-412 GCF_001194135.2 Octopus bimaculoides
TAAATGGAACACAACGTAATACACACCACACACACACACACATACACACATACAAACACACACACAAATGCATGTCACAAAAAAAATATCAGAATTCTGGAGTAGGACGCTTGAATAATTGTGAAGATTTCCGCATGAAACCGCTGGTAGCATTGTTAATCCACAAATAAAAGAAGGGCATATTTATCGACCAAATGTGGTATTGGGCACTCATTCTCGCTGTTTGCTACCATCATATATAAGAAAAACGCAAAAACAATGAGCTTCATACATTTACAATGTTTATCATCATAGTCTTACAAATGTTTCTGATATACGTTTCGATTGCGTTCTTGGTACAGTTTACTCAATCGATCGATCGATCGATTGACAATGTAGTAATCGATCGTTAGAATATATATATATATATATA
>NW_026420244.1:0-284 GCF_001194135.2 Octopus bimaculoides
GCTTTAATAGTACAAAATAATAATCTTTGGTGCCATTTCACCAATATTTCACAAAGACAAACAAAACTTACATGTACAAGAATATCTGCAAGGTAAAATTCGGACGTCGAGAGGAAATTAACAACTTTCTCAATATGACGATTCCATACTAAGTTTGCTCTTTAGAAGACTTCTATAGCTCAGCTTAGCGAATTCGTTCCTAGAAATATATGTGTACTTATGTATTAATTCGTCCATTTCTTGAAATTCTGGCCCAAACTCGATATTTGAAGACTGAGACTTGT
>NW_026420245.1:0-288 GCF_001194135.2 Octopus bimaculoides
ATATATATATATATATATATATATATTTATACACACACACATACATATATGCATGCATGCATGTATGTATTATGTATTAGTTATAGACATACAGGCACACATACATACACACGTACATGCACTTACACATGTGCATTTATAATCGCGTTTGGTAGGGGTTTGTCATCAAAAACAGGAAATCTGTGTTGATGAACTGAAGAGGAAAGCGAATATTGGTTTCAGAACAAATAATTGTACATGCTATTATGACATGTTATGATGTATGTGGAAGACTAGTAAGCGCAGCAC
>NW_026420246.1:0-3902 GCF_001194135.2 Octopus bimaculoides
TCCAACCCATGCTAGCATGGAAAGCGGACGTTAAACGATGATGATGACACGTGCACACACACACACACACACACACAAAATTCCTCAAAGGAGTTTATTATATGTCTCCAGTCCTGTGATTGTTACACCCCATTTACCTCTTCAGCAATTCTCAGAGTCCCTACCAGCATATCATGCTTTACTGCCTTTCACTTTTGGACTGAGCCCATGAAAATGTTTAAAATAGCAAAATTATCACAACAGGGAATTAAAGCTGTAGCAGCCTTGTGAGAAAAATAGCTAAATATATGGCAGAAAACATAAAATTAATTATTGATAAATTTGTGGATTAGCAGAAGCAAAATTCCAGAGAAGCAGTAAGTGAAGGTACATCACTGAAAAACAAGCTACAACAGTAACAATTTTTTTCTTTTTTCTATAGGCACAAGGCCTGAAATTTGGGAGTGGAGTGGGGAGCTAGTCGATTACATCAAACCTAGTACCCTAATTGTACTTATTTTTTTTTAACCCTGAAAGGATGAAAGGTAAAGTCGACCTCATTGAAATTTGAAGGCCATAGCAATAAAAATAAGCCTTTCCTAATATGGGCATTAGAAATGCTTTTTGTTACTGCTGTGGACTTCAAACATAGGCATTTTATCTGACACTAACTCCTGCCAGCTCACCCTCATTAATAATAAAATTGTTTCAAATTTTGACACAAGACCAATAGTTTTAAATTGCCTCAGCTCCAGTATTTAACAAGTATGCTTTTTATCAACCGCAAGAGAGTGAACGGAAAAGTCAACTGCAATGGTATTTGAACTCATAACTTAAAAAGGGCTGCAAGAAATACCAAAGGCATTTTTACAATACTCTAATGATACTTCAAATATGGAGAGATAACAAGTAGAATTTGATAATGAATTGGAAGAAATAACATTAAGTTTGTCTGACAATTCTGGTCAATAATAATAATAATAATAATAATAGTGGTTCAAATTTTGGTACAAAACCAGAAATTTTGCAGTGAGTGGGGTGAGGCAATTACATTGACTCCAGTGCTCAATTGGTACTTATTCTATTGACCTTGACAGGATGAAAGACAAATTTTACCTGGGCAGAAAGTGAACACAGAAAGTCAAGAGCTGGAAGAAATGCCACTAAGCATTTTGTGCTAACAATTCTGTCAGCTCACCACTTCAACAATAATAATAATAATAAATAATGTATAAATATAAAGCTAAAAAAATTAAATAAAGCTCCATGACTAATAAGTCATTAAATCATTTTCTTAAAAATTATGATTTAATCCAAAGTCTCAATTATTTAGGGAAAATTAATGTCAGGTGAATAGGTAGACTATAGTTGATTGTTGGCATAGATAGTATCACAACCCTGTAAAGATGAAAGACAGTTGATTACTGTTGGATTTGAACTAAGAATATAAAGGGATGTAATAAATAAATACAAGGTATTTAGCTCAGCACAACGAATTTTCAAAATTCACCACATTAACAATAATGAATGAATTGTACTAAAATATTTAATATGGTAGGGTAATACAATTTACTCTCAAACATTCAAACAGCAGACAGGGTGATCTTGAAGAATGTTTGTTCATAATTGCTAGATAAAAGGACGTTGAATGTATTTGTTCAAAATGGCCAGATGCGGTGACCTTGAAAATATGTTCAAACAACAATAAGAAACACCATGCAATAGATGATTTTCTTTGTTTTATCATTTTTATGGGATTTCATCAACAAACCAGACATTTTGAATGGTAAATAGTAGAACCAAAACAATACTTCACCTGAATTCAAGCTCTCTCACCCTCTCTCCCCTCTCACATACATCAATAATAATAATTATTATTTCTGATGGCCTGAATTTTGGAGGATGAGGCTATTCGATTAGATCAGCCCCAGTACTCAACTGGTACTTTATTTTATCAATGTCCTGAAAGGATGAAAAGCAATGTTAACCTCAGCAGGATATGAACTCAGAATGTTCAGAAGAAATGCTGCTAAGCATTTTGTTCAATATGCTAACAATGATAATGATTACTAACAAAGCCAAAGCATTTTTCACGACGTAATGAGAGTATATAGCTGTTACTGTCACACTAGTAAGTAACTGGTCCTTATTTCATCAACACTTGTAGAATGAAAGGTAAAGTTAGTAATAATTATTTCTAATTTGGGCACAAAGCCAGCAATTCTGATATGGAGGAAATTATTCAATTACATTGACCCCTGATATTTAACAGGTACTTTATTTTATGGACCCTAGAAGGACAAAAGGTAAAACTGACCTTAATACTTTCTGAAAAGCATAGGTTCTGAAGTGAGCTATAATCAATTATATAGTAACAGTTGTAATAGTTTTTAACAAAAGACCAGCAGTTTCAGAGAAAGTGTTAGTTAATTAGACAGAAAGTTAATTAGAGATGAAAAGCAAAATTGATTGCAGTGAGAATGTAAATAGCAAAGCATGTTGTAGAAAGGCTCTAATAATCCTGCCAATTTATTATCCTGGTAATTATTATAATTCTTTCTATTATAGGCACATGGCTTAGAATTATATGGGTAGAAGCTAGTTGATTGCATCAACCCCAATTGGATGAAAGGCAAAATCAACATCAGAGGCATTTGAACTCAGATTGTAAGGACCCGAATAATAATAATAATAATTCTTTCTACTATAGGCACAAGGCTTGAAAATACGGGGGAGGGGTTAAGTTGATTATATTGACCCCAGTATGCGACTGGTACTTAATTTATCAACCCTAAAAAGGTGAAAGGCAAAGTCGACCTCATCGGAATTTGAACTCAGAACGCAGCAACGGGTAAAATATTCTGTAAGCTCGCCACCTTAATACTACTACTTCTACTACTACTACTACTAATAATAATAATAATAAAATCGCTTTAAATCTAGACAGTGAGCCAACAATTTTGAGAGGAGTGGCTCACTCATCTAAACTAACCTCAAATACTTGGCTAATTCTTTATTTTATTGACCCTGAACAGAGGAACGGCAAAGCTGATTTGAGAGTCAGAACAAGTACCCGCAAGGCATTATAAAAACAATTTTCTAACTTTGGTGCAAGGTCTTAAATTTGAGGAGTAGGGGTTAGTCAACTAAATTAAGGCTAATACATAACTCTGATATTTCATTTTATTACTGACCCACAGGGTATAAAGCATCATTGATTTTGCAAGATTTGAAAGCCACAAATTCCAAAATGTCTGTTGAGGGATATAGACAATTATACCAGCCTCGGTTCATGACTCATTCTATTCTTATCAACTGATGCAAGAAAGATAAAAAGCAGTTAACAAATAATAATAATAATAACTGCTTCTAATTTAGGCACAAGGACAGCCATTTTGGGGTAAAGGGAGCTAGTTGATTACATCAACCCCAGTCCATAACTGGTAGTTTAGTTTATCAAGCCCAGGGGTATGAAAAGTAAAGATAACCTCAGCAGGATTTACAGTAAAGAATCAGTACTGATACCATAATGTGTGCTTTACAAAACTTTAACAATTCTTCCAGCTCACTTGATAATGATTTCAAATGTTGGCACAAGGCTAGCAATTCCAGGGGAGAGGGGTAAGCTAATTACATCAACCCCAGGGCTCAACTGGTCCTTATTTTGTCAACCCAGAAACAATGAAAAGCAAAGTTGGCCTTGCTGGAATTTGAACATAGAACATAAAAAAACACTGCCAAGCATTTTGCCAGCTTGCTACCTTCAGCTCACTTAATAATAGCAACAATTATAATTAATAATAGCAACAATTATAATTAATAATAGCAACAATTATAATTAATAATAGCAACAATTATAATTAATAATAGCAACAATTATAATTAATAATAGCAACAATTATAATTAATAATAGCAACAATTA
>NW_026420246.1:5219-7353 GCF_001194135.2 Octopus bimaculoides
AAAAACAGCCCCTAGAGCCCAGCTGACTTCCGCTCCATCTATCTTTTTGGTTAACTGCAAAAATAAAAAAAAGAAATATATATACATATACAGAAGCATGTCAACATGCACACACACACACACACACACACACACACACAAAGTGCATTCCAGAAGTCTTGAAACTTTTTCAGGAGAGACATTTATGAATTTTCAAGAAGTACTAAACTTCAATCTCCTTTAAAATAGGATCCTCTCACTTCAATGAACTTGTGCTGGGCTAAGCGGAGCAGGAGCACACATGAGGATGGAAAGTGTTGCTGAAGAGGTCACAGATGTGTGATGAAAGATTTCCAGACAATGTACATGACTTAAAATAAGAACAGTAATAAATGAGTGAGGAACAAATATATAGTGCATGTTTATTTGGTGAAAAAAAGAATTTTTAATGACCATCCTGAAATACAACAATATCTCTCTCAACAGACATTTTCACATCAGGAATCTTACAACACAAATTCATAAACGTGTATATATATATATATATAAAATTCTTCGTCACTCTCTATCTGCCTGTCAGTTCCCAGTACATTCTCAAATGGCTCAACCAAATCAAATCAAATTTTACATGGTAACAGTATCAGACCCTGTGAGTGTCAACATGTAATTTTTTTTCATTTGGATTAAAACAATACAACGTTGGCCCTGGTTCAGTATTACATGTCAAAAGTGAAAGAATAAGATCTATATTGTAATGTGGTATAATATTTTTTCACTTTTAATTCTAATTAAATCCTAATGCGAATAACATTACGCATCAGCAACTTTCTGTCTTTACGGTCACAACAGCAGAACGGTGTTTCAGTGTATGTGTGTTAACTGACATAACGAATGGCTGGAGGTGAAACTCTTGATAAAAAACAATGAGGTGGCAGGTCCAAGGTATATAAAAATACATATTTACCATTCAATTACCAGCTAATAATTATCGCAAAAGTTGCAAATTTACCATTAAATCAGCAGTTCATACATGAGCTTCTATTTGGTTCATTTGCTTATATTTGGTTAATTTATATTGCATACAAAAATAAAGACATATTACATAAATACAACTGCTTACAATAATAGAGATTACTGTATAATTTCTTCTATGTTCATAATTTTTGGTTTACAATATTGAGAAAAATATGCCACCAAAGAAAAGACATAATCTCTCAAAAAACCAGTATAAAGCAAGGAGGATTGTTGAAAACTGAAGGCGAAAGTCTCAAGAGAGTAAGGAGATGAGACTTTCTCAAGATCAGCAAAGCATGCTGCAGCACTTAATGCTGAATCATTAAAACAACATTTTAATGATTAGGCAGTGGTCCAATAGAACAGCTTTTATAAACAGACTGCGTACAGATTCATTCTGTTTTCAGTTATGATCATTCCCATTCTTATAAAAATGATAATTTTGTTCAAATTGGTGTGCTAAACTTTGTCATTTCTGTAAAACTTTAAAATTTCCAAATGAAACTAATGGCATGTGCTGGTCAGGCAGTAAGGTAACATTGCCAGCATTACCAACTCCTCCTTAACCTCTTATAGATCTTCTGGAAATAACTTCCATCCAATCAAAAGATTTTCTGAACAATATCAGACATTACAACTCTGCATTTCAAATGACATCATTTGGTGCACCTAAGAAGATAGTTGAACATGGATTTGTGCCAAAGTTCAAAGTTCAAGGGCAAGTCTGTCACCTCGTTGGTCCCCTGTTACCCACAAATGAACAACCACAGTTCATCCAAATTTACTTTATGAGTGATGTAGGATAACAAACTTGAAGGAAGTGTCAAAACTTCAGATGGCAGGCCATGTTAGGTGCAGTGCTGACGGCCACAGAGGAGAGTATGTCCACTGACAGCTTTCTGGTGCACTCAAAAATCACATACTCCCCCCACCACCACCACCCCCAATTTTCCATGACTTGTTAAGGTCTGGAATACTTCAGATAGATGAATGACAAGTCACTCAGTCGAATCAGTCCATCATTCACTTTACAAATGTTTGGTCATCAATGCTGCACTTTCCCGTGTCACCGGTTTCAACATAACTGTAACGTATATATATATATATACATACACATATATATATATATATATATATATAT
>NW_026420247.1:0-241 GCF_001194135.2 Octopus bimaculoides
TATGGTTGCTTTCTCGTTTTCTGTGACCTTTTCTGGTGTGTGTTTATACAGTCAAGACTAAGAGTGCGATTCAATTGTAAGGTATTTTATTAGTTGAACAGTACGTCTGTCTTTGTCAAGTTCAAAATAAGAAGTGAAAAAATTCTAAATTGCAGAAATTTAAACGTAAAGTATGAACGAGAACAAACAGAGTCCACACGTTGGTGGAATGACATCATCAGTTTTTAAGTTACAATTTTAT
>NW_026420248.1:0-591 GCF_001194135.2 Octopus bimaculoides
CGCCGAGATCGACTTTGCCTTTTATCCTTTCAGGGTCGATAAAATAAGTACCCGTTGAACACTGAGGTCGAGGTAACCAACTCATCTCTAACTTCCACATGGGCAGCTTGTGGAAAAAATTTTTAAATAATTATTATGGATCGTCGACCCTCCAGAAACAGCTGTTGGATTCGTAATACCTTTCTTCCATCTCTTTAATCCTCTATATCATTTGTACTCTGCATAAGTTCGATATTTTATATATGTATACATATACACATATTTTGTATTTCATGTATTTCGTATACTTTATATACTGATCTGTCTAATTTACTTATCCCCACATATACATAAATGCATACATAAGCGTATACATACATGCAAACATAAATACACTCATATACATACATATATACGTATATTCTTTTATTCTTTAACTGGATTCAATCTGTGGCCATGCTGGGGCACCTACTTGAATAGTTTTAGTCGATAAAATCGACCCCAGGACTTATTTATTTTTTAAAGCCATGTATTTATTCTATCGTTCTCTTTTGCCGAACCGCTAGGTTACAGGGACGTAAACACCACCAACACTAGTTGTGAAGCGATGGT
>NW_026420249.1:0-415 GCF_001194135.2 Octopus bimaculoides
GAGAGAAAGAGAGAGAGAAAGAGAGAGAGAAAGAGAGAGAGAAATAGAGATACACTCATAAAGACTGGCAGATACATACAAATGTGTGTGTGTGTGTCAGTGTTAGTGTGAACGTATATTTATGGATATATATATATATATATATGACATAAAAGCAGGTATATATGTATATGTATGTATGTATGTATATATACATATATATATACTTATATGTTTATATATATATATATATATATATATATATACATACGCTTATATATATATTTATATGCCTATACTTATATATTTATACATATAAATATATATACGCATATATTTATATATATATATACACACACACACACACTAATATATATACTTATATATATACTTATATACACACACACATATATATTTATATATATATATATATATA
>NW_026420250.1:0-558 GCF_001194135.2 Octopus bimaculoides
TAGATAGATAGATAGATAGATAGATAGATAGATAGACATACATACATATAGAGTTCAAATATCATTTTAAATAATTTTCTTTTGTTTGTTTAATGTAGATAGGAACTGATACAGTCAACAAAGTTTCAGAAGAAGAATATCCTTTGGGGGCATAGAATAGTTTGGCCAGGATGTCAGATTTGATTTTTCAAACATGTGATACGATATAGAATTATAAAGATAACGTTTTAAATAAAGATACTAGAGTCTCTTCGGTAAAACTTCATTTCTGCAATCTTTCGTATCACCGACCTTTCGTATCGCCGACCTTTCGTATCACCGACCTTTCGTATTTCTCTCGCATTTCTCTGGCATATAAGCGACACACACACGCATGCGTGTATATAAATTTATGTACACACACACGCATATATGCGTGTGTGTGTGTGTGTCTGTGTGTGTGTATGGGTCTGTGTGTGTGTGTGTATGTGTATGTGTGTGTGTACACGTATGTCAGAGAATGTTAAAGCACAAACAACCCGCGCATATAAATGTATATATATATATATATATATATAT
>NW_026420251.1:0-328 GCF_001194135.2 Octopus bimaculoides
TCACCAAGGATCAATCCTCACCCACAGATGTAATGAAATTAGACTCCATCAAATGTCAGGTGAGATACCTAGAAGAAATTGATAGCTTCCATTATCTAGGTGACCAAGTCAGCTGTGAAGGTGGATGCTCCCATGTGTGTAGCTGTTAAAGTAAGAATAGGCTGGATAAAGGTCAGAGAGCTTCTAGCTCTGTTGTAAACAAAGTGTCTCTCCCTCAGAATGAAAGGCAGACTGTATGTTGCCTGTGTGCGATCAGCCATGCTCTGTGGCAGTGAAATGTGGGCTGTGACTGTAGAGGACATGTGAAGTCTTGAAAAAAATGAAGCTA
>NW_026420252.1:0-255 GCF_001194135.2 Octopus bimaculoides
TGTGTCGCCCGCACATGAGCCAGTCCAGGGGAACCAGCAACGATCTTGCTGGAAAATCCTACAACGGCACCACACAAGAGCCAGTCCAGGGGCACTGGCAACAGTCTCGATCGAAAAATTTCTTGTGTAACCCGCACATGATCCAGTCCAGGGGCACTGGCAACGATCTCGCTCGAAAGATTTCATGTGTTGCCCCCACATGAGTCAGTCCAGGGGCACTGACAACGATCTCACTCGAAAGATTTCATGTGTCGC
>NW_026420253.1:0-743 GCF_001194135.2 Octopus bimaculoides
GTATATAATCAGTCTTCAAAGGTCTTTCAAATATTCCCTGATATGATATCTATATAAGTCCTTAGGTTATTTTATATTATCTGCATCCTATTACATGGCTGTCTAATATTCGGTTCGAAGGTCGATATCTGTGAGCCCATCATGCCCAATCACTTATATTTATCAAACTTCTAAAAAAAGAAATCCTATTGATGTTCAAACTTGCTATATAGTTCTAAATAACTGAAAAATAATCCCGCCTTTAATCATAAAGATAGAATATGCTTGAGTATCCAGTCTTTATGAAACTCGGTTAGGGCAAATATGACCGTTGTCTTTCAAGTAAACGTTCACATCGACATGGATCTACTTTTGCAAAGCTGCAAGATTGCTATAAGACGAAAACAGTTCCTAGAATTCTGATGATTGTGGATTTCGTACGAAAGATATAATTTAACAAAGAGCGAGATACGTGCTCACAACAAAATGTTCACCATAGTCAAACACAAACACACAAATCTACAGACACACACGAACACACAAACACACACACGCACACACACATACATACACTAGCATATATATATATATACATAAACATATATATGCACACACACACACACACATGCACGCACATATGTATATGTGTGTGCGCGTATATGTGTGTGTGTATACACATGCACTTGTACACTGCAAATCAGCCCCACACATAAGCTCATGCACAAGAACACATACATACACAGGCGCTAGTGAATATATATATA
>NW_026420253.1:2039-3075 GCF_001194135.2 Octopus bimaculoides
ACACAAGTAAATATTTATGAAAAAGAAGAACGAAAATGCTACTTTCTTTAAATTGACTACATTTTAATTTTCCTTTATATAAGTACATTAAAAGAAGAATGTTTTTGTTTTGCTTTACATATTTCATTTTGTGATAAACCTTACCAAAAATATGTACTAAAGTTGAATATGTAGAGAGAAACGAGCTATAAATAAAATTAAATTTAAATTAACACATAGTTTACTTCCCTTTTTTCTACAAGAACGCGTGGTAATTTTCGTTAATTTTCGTGGTATGACAAGTTGAACTTTCTGTGATGGCAAATCACTACTAGTATGTGTCAGAAAAATGTAGAGCCTGTAGAACTTGGGAACGAGAAAGTGACACACATTGTGGGAGAATGCCCCAAGTTGACTATTAGAAATGGAGGCATGACCAGGTGGTAATAGTTTTACATAGGAAACTTTGCGAGAAATGGTGATTTCAAGTTGGAAACACATATTACAATCATCGGGTCGAAACAGTACTGGAGTTGGAGGAATGAATGATTTTGTGGGACTTCCCTATTCAAACGGACAAGAAATTAGGAAATAATAGATCGGACATAACAATTATAGATAAGGAAAATCGAAGTTGCTTACTAATTGATCCATCATGCCCGTTTGATTCTAGGATCGTAAAGAAAGAGGAACAAAAACAAAATATACAATCCTTTAAAATTTGAAATAGGAAGAAATTGGAGCATCTGAACAGTAAAGGTCGTGCCTATAATAATTGGTGCGTCGGGAAGAGTAAGCTAAGATATAGACAAATGACTGAAGGAGATTGAAATAGAATGCGCGGAAGAGCTCCTACAGAAAGTCAGCCTCTTAAGGACAGCAAGGATTATCAGGAGGGTTCTAAGTACTTGAAAGGGTACTGAAAACTTGTGGATACCTAAGGTTACAAGTAGTAACCCGCTACCCATATAAATCCTACCAAGAATAAGACCGGTCCTGAGTTAAACCAAAAATGATAATAATAATAATAATAATAATAATAATAATAATAATAATA
>NW_026420254.1:0-297 GCF_001194135.2 Octopus bimaculoides
TGTCGTACAGAGCGAACAATACTTTCTTCCTCTCTCGTATGGCATTGATCATGATATTATTGTGGGTAAATACTTATTTATAATGTTCTTGCTTAATATTCCAATGTCCGATCTTGTTGGGCATACGAGTCTTAGTGATGGCTGTGTCCAGAAATTTACTTTATGGTCCTTCAGGATAAATCTTGGTTCTCTTGGTACCAGTGGTTCTGTCCTATCTGTCAAGTTATATTTCTCCATTATTTCCTTAGTTTGTATGTTAGCTTCCTTGAGTATGTTACTGTTTACTATTTTATAATT
>NW_026420255.1:0-1798 GCF_001194135.2 Octopus bimaculoides
TAACACATCTTGTCCTGACCACAACCCCGTTCGAAAAAGGGCACGAATCCCGATTGAGGCTCCCTCTGCCCTTTGTTCCTCTTCCGGTCAACTCGCCCTTCCGGTCAGCCTCCCCAGACACTGACGTCATACCACATTATGTTGCACTCACACACACAGACATACAAGTTGACATATCAATAAAACCTTCTCTTAAACCTTTTACCGGTTGTGTCTCTCTCTTTTCCTTTTTGGCACTTATACTCATTCAACCTCTTTTCATGTTTCTTATTTGTATCGACTGTGCGATGCGCTAAAAGCGCCGTTCCTCATCACCATCTCCTGGTCGCACGGTCCTTACAGGTGCACTCATAATTACAAGGCAAGTTAGATATTTAGTAGGTGTCTCGAAGAAAGGGGAAGTTTAAAGTAAATTTAAGTCATCCATACCTTAAAGTAAAATAAAATTACATTAAGTTAACGGTTAAGTATCTTCTTGTTAGTCCATAGAATAGACAGGGATTCCTTGGAGCAGAGACGGCATCTCCTGGAAATTGCAATGTATGGTTTTTACATGTCTAACTATGGACCAAGTAATGTATTATATGTGTGTGTGTGTGTGTGTCAGTGTGTGTATGTTTGTGTGTGTGTGCGCGTGAGTACGTGTGTCTAATGTTTGTCTGTCTGTCTGATGTCTGTCCGATAGCTGTGTGTATGTCTATCTGTATCTCTGTCTGTATGCATGTATGTATGTATGTATATATGTATACATACATACACACAACAACAGTACATTTTTATGTTTTCTCATTCGACTGCCCGTTTCCATAATCTTATTATGTTGATGCTTTGTTTTGGCCTTTTTTTAGTTTTCTTTGCTGTCAGTTTTTTTTCCTCTCCAGTGTTTTAATATTCCCAATGTTCTGTTCTTACACTTTCACTGTTCTAAATGCTTAAACACACACACACACGCACACTCACAATATTCCTCTCAACATTTCACTCATATTTCCTCACAAATACACAATTCATTTTCCTGCTTCCATTCGTTCCCAACTTTCTATTCTTGGGTGGAAAACACGTTTCTCTCACTTGCCCATCCACCCTGCCTCTCACAAAGGTTAGATTTAACATTGGTGTTCGGATAAAAAAAAAAGATAAGCAAGTTTTAGGGTCATGCAGTGAGTGACCAAGAGACCTTCATGGTTAAATGATGACGAAATTCTGTTTTAAGCATTCCATATAACCACTTGTAACTGTTTCTTTTATTTTGGGGGAGTCTCAGAAATCTTTTACGAATTTGTGTTCCACACGAGAATTCATACAATTACGCAAAAGGAAAAAGCAAAACATTTTGCATGTGATTAGAGACTAGTTGGCTATTGTTTTTAGCACATTTCGCGACCACCTGATACCCTCCTTGTTTGTCAAATTGAAGTATCGATGTTTTTCAATATATTTCTCCTCATAAACACATTTGATGGTCCATTACTGGGATTTAAGCCAAATAATTGCTTAAATTTGCTTCCATTGCCTCCTGTCCCCCTCCCATCCAAGTCCCACTACCAAGGTTCATATATTTGCACCTGGCTTTAAGCATTCCGTATAACTCCTCATAACTTTTCCTATTTTTTGGAATTTTCTGGATATTTTTACGAATTTGTGTTCCACACACGAGAATTCATATATTTAGGAAAACACAAAACGAAAAAATGTTGCATGTAATTAGGAGCTATTTGGCTGTTGTTTTTAGCACATCTTATGATAGCTTCCTTGTTTATCACTCTGGTGCCTTGATGTTTTTCAATGTCTTCTTTCT
>NW_026420256.1:0-341 GCF_001194135.2 Octopus bimaculoides
CTTTATATATATATATATATGCAATCTCATACGCAAACGCACTTAAGTTTGATACACGCACAAACACACGCTCTCACTCAAATATAAGCAAAAAATAAAAAAAAACATATTACCTGTATTAATGAATAAAAGATAAATAACGGAAGAGAATTAATGAACGATAGAGCAGAAGAAAAATTGAAGGATAAAATGATCTCAAAGGAAAGAAAAGATAGACAATCAAGCAGCAGCGCAAATGTATGAAAAAAATATTTTACAGAAAATGGAAACGGTTAAAGAAAGAATGAGCGTTAAGTAAAGTTTGTACGTGCATAAACACACGTAGATATAAAATGTGTGTG
>NW_026420257.1:0-318 GCF_001194135.2 Octopus bimaculoides
TGTGTGTGTATACGCTTTTATATGATTATATGTACTTGTACATATGTATAAGTATGTTAATATTTGCATGTATGTACCTAAGACACTGCAGCCATTCACCTCTAGACGGTGGTGAGAGGGACTTATAAATATATATAACTGGAACCGACACACATATTAGTGCATAGACATACGTTCACATGTACATGCACATATACACAGACGCAGACACGTCTACACACTTTCATACCTAAATAGTAACATATATACATAAATAGGTACATCGATGCATATGTATATACATACATACATCCGTATAGGCGTATACGCATGTATGCG
>NW_026420258.1:0-297 GCF_001194135.2 Octopus bimaculoides
TATATACATACATAAATACATATATATATAAATATATATATATATATTTATACATACATATATGTATGTATTATATATATATTATACATAGACATACTCATATTTATGTGTGCATGTGTGTATGTGTATATGTGTTTGTATAATTTTATTTTAAAATATGATTATACGCATCCCCCCCATACATATGTGTATGTATGTTTCTGTATAGATGTCTAAACATGCATTTATACATATCTACATATACATGTATGTATGTATATATGTATGTGAGTATATATATATATATAAGTATATATA
>NW_026420259.1:0-230 GCF_001194135.2 Octopus bimaculoides
TTTTTTTTTTTTTTTTTCTGGTAAATTACATGTCTGAACGACCAAGAGCGGATCTCTTCACTAAGTCGGGTCATGTTACCTGCATACACTGCAAGAATATCAAGTGCAAACACTTCTGTACAGGATTTGGTATTCATTTCACATTGTTTGGTTGTGCAAATTCTATCGACCTAACAAGGTGCCTCAGTTTAAGTACCTAATTCTACCGAATCTTAATTATATTATATATA
>NW_026420260.1:0-224 GCF_001194135.2 Octopus bimaculoides
AATCCTCATTGCAAGGCCTCTGACATAGCAGAACAAGTTGATGTCAGTCCTGGAACAGCTGTCAGATATCTTCACAAACTTGGCTACTATGACAGAACAGCAAGAAGGTAGTCACTTATTCAACCATCCAGTATCAAGTGGAGAAAAGATTGTACCAGTGAGATGAAAGAGTGGCCACTAGCATTTTGGGACACTATCATATTCTCTGATGAGTCCAGATTTGC
>NW_026420261.1:0-219 GCF_001194135.2 Octopus bimaculoides
CAGCTTCTTTATAAGTATTCGGCGGCACACCAAAACTTTAACACATACGCTTGTCTTCACATATACATATTCATACATATCTGTATACAGATGTGAGTATATGTGTGTGTGTGTTTATAGACAGAAAGAAAACTATTCGTATGTTGATGGGCATATGTATGTATCTATTTATCTATCTATCTATCTGTGCTTGTATCTATGTATGTACGTATATATATA
>NW_026420262.1:0-286 GCF_001194135.2 Octopus bimaculoides
GACAGACAGACAGGCAGACAGATAGACAGAGAGATAGATAGATAAATGAATAGACAGACAGACAGATAGATAGATGGATGGATGGATAGATAGATAAATAAATAGATAAGTAGATAGATAAGTTGATAGGTAGATAGATAGGTAGATAGATAGATAGACAGACAGACAGTCCGACAGACAGACAGATAGATGGATTGATAGATTGATGGATAGGCGGACAGACAAACAGTCAGACAGATAGATAAATAGATAGGTAGAAAGATAGATAGATAGATAGATAGATAGA
>NW_026420263.1:0-1816 GCF_001194135.2 Octopus bimaculoides
TATATATATATGTATGTATTTATAATATTGTATAAAAACAGATGACGATGGTGATGGTGATGGTGATGGTGATGATGATGATACATACAATCATACATAGATAAAAAGATTTGTACAAATTTATTACATATCAAAAGAAAAAAAAATCTAAATTTTTCAATGAAAATCTATGAAGTGATCCTGAATACAAAATTGCTGCATTTCTGGATGAGTAAAACAGAATAGATACCCACAGATTTTACGTAATAATAGTGATGGACTCACCTGTCGAAGAACGTGTATGAACATTCAGCTTTTTGCCGATTGACCTGTACGAATGGTTCGTTTATTGTGATCAGATGTTTGTGTCACACAATAGCTCACTCCTTCCATCAAATCGATGCAGTTTGAACAGATGCACTGTGTGCCATGCGTCAGATGTCGAAGTGATCACAGAAGAAGGTGAGACAGAGTGTTTCGCTCAAGAACACAATACATCGCCCAGTCTAGGAATTGAAATCATGATCTCGTGATTGTGAGCGCAACACCCTAACCACTAGGCCATGCACCTTAACAACAACAACACCAATATGGCAACCTGCGAATTGAGATCGCTAAGATGTGACAGCTTTGAGAGTTGAACATAAAGGTTGTCCCTATTGTCATCGGAGCATTGGGGGGTTCAATACCACCCAATCCGAAAAAACATCTGGAAACTTGAGAAATACCCTGCAATCTTGGTGTATTGCAAAAGTCGGCATTACTTGGAACTGCACATATATTGCATAAAGCAGTCGGTCTGTCTGAGGCCCTTGTTGTGACTTGACAAAACAATACAAAAGCCCCCGGTAGAGACAATATCTTCAGTCAACAACCTCACAGTATTGGATACTGTGAGACGTTTATAACAATAATAATAATAATAACAACAACAACAATAATAATAACGAACATTGAAAATGTTAATGCAAAGATCGTATGGGATTATATGATTCAGTGCGACCATGAGAGAGGGAATAGGAAACCAGACATAGTGTGAATTGAGAAAGAAAACAAACGATGCTAGATCATAGATATAGCATGTCCAGCTGATAACAAGGTATGCGATAAGGAAGAAAGAAAAGTCGATAGATATGACAGGTTAGCTTGGGACATTAAGCAGTTGTGGTCGATGGAAAAGGTGGCAGTAGTGCCAATAATTGTTGGAGCCCTGGGAACAGCGAGTAAAAATCTCGAGAAATACATGGAACAAATAGAGGCTGCAATAAGGGTGGAGCACTTGCAGAAAACAGCACTGCTTGGAACTGCTCGAATACTCCAGATGGGGCTTGAAAAGTAAGGAGTGTTACCTTAGTTCACTGGTGTGGCTACACTCAAGTTAAGAACCACTCCTTGTGGAGGGTGGTGGTAATGGTGGTGGGTGGTGAGTTGAGAGAGTGCAGCAAACTTTAGGAGTTCTGGCCCCTTCTCTGCTCCCCCATCCCCACCACTGCTGGGAATAGTTTACTAGAAAAAGGGGGAAAGTGAGAAAAGTAAAACAATAAAGAGAGAAAGAGAGAGGGGGGGGATACGTTGTTCCCTTAAGATGATGCTCTGCCGGACTGCATGTGTAGAATGACACAAGTTGTATTTAGAGGTCAGCTTACTGCTGTCTTTGAAGAAGTTGCACCACCACCAACACCACCACCACCAACACCACCACCACCACCGCTACCGCTGCTGCTACTACAACTAGTAACACTACAACTACTACTACTACAACTGTAACAATAGCCATTACCACTACTATTACTACTACTACTACTACTACTGCTACTGCTGCTGCTGCTGCTGCTGC
>NW_026420264.1:0-567 GCF_001194135.2 Octopus bimaculoides
AAGAATAACAATGAGCCAATGACGGAACGCTTCAGAAGCTTCTCGACCAGCTATAAATAGCACTCAATCATCGTTCAAGGTACGACATATTGTCATCCCGAATGAGGTACTGTAGAATGTAATTTACGGTATTACTCTTGAAAAAAAAAAAACAGCGTGGTAGTCATTTCGAGAAGGTATCTGGTTATGGAACTGCTACATCATGGCCGGAACTACAGCTAAACCAATAGCAACAACACTAGAGCAACAACCAAAATTATACTATAATGACAATACTAACAACAGCAACATCATGAAAGTCACCGCAAGAATGTAATGCGCTGGAATCTAAGATGTAACATTTTCGTTTCTTGCTCTGCTTCCTAAGATGCTGCAGCTGTTAACCACATGACCATGTTGCATCATCGCATCAACTTAATGGTGATACCATGAAGGTACAGAAATGTTAGTGAAAGAATTTGAAATTTTAAAACTTTATTGTTCTTCTAACATCAAAATCTTGTGGCAAAATTACTTGGCTAAAACGATGAAGATTATTTTCATTACTCATTTAAAGGAAAAGATGTT
>NW_026420265.1:1810-2067 GCF_001194135.2 Octopus bimaculoides
GTCAATTTTTTTTTGTTTTTTTTTAAAACGTTAAATGACGTTAACTGGAGTGTGGGGTTCGAGTAGACGTCATTCCACCTTTTGATTTATCGTTACCATTCTTTTCGTTCGATTTTATTTTTACTCCACTTTTGTGTTTTTCTGTTCTTGTGTTGTTCCCTCTGTGTTTCGACCCTGTGTGGTTAATAAAAAAATTAAGTCGCCAGGTATGTATATGTATGTGTAGACGTGTATGCGTGTGTATGTGTGTGTGTGTG
>NW_026420266.1:0-312 GCF_001194135.2 Octopus bimaculoides
TATAGATGTATATGTATACATGTATATGTATACCTGTATAGATGTATATGTATAGATGTAGGTATATATATATGCATATATGTAAATATAGATGTATATGTATACATGTATTTGTGTAGGTGTATATATATAGATTTACATGTAATGTGTACACATATATATACACGTATATACACGCATGCATATATACACCCATACACACACATACACGCACATATACATAAGTGCAGGTGTGGCTGGGTGGTAAGAAACTTGTTTCCAAAACATATGGTCCTGGGTTCAGTACTACTGTGAATTGGCATGTGTCTTCTG
>NW_026420267.1:0-392 GCF_001194135.2 Octopus bimaculoides
CACACACACACACACACACACACACACAAACACACACACAGGTGTTTCTGTGGTAACTTGAGCTATTGCAAATAGCAGCCAAATCTCTCTTAAAACACACCTTTCATCAAAAGAAAGATAGTTTTACAATATTTCAGGAAGAAAAAAGAAACAAAAAAAAAGTAGCGATGGGTCTGCTACATCAGAGGCATACAAAACACAGACAAACATACTTCACATTAAAAGATTATCTACTAAATAATACTAATGAAGTTGATAGTGTATCTTGGAAGTTTCATTCCCTGGTAAAACTCCATGTATTTTAAACATTTTCACATTATGCCCCATGTAAGACATATTGTTCAAGCAGAGTTGCCTCCCTTAGCTAAAAACTTCAAAATTGTGCGATCCGA
>NW_026420268.1:0-201 GCF_001194135.2 Octopus bimaculoides
ACTCACGATGTAGCGATAGTGATTTCAATCCGAGGCTGATGATTCGTTGTGTTCTTGAATGAAACAATTCATCTCACGTTACACTTCAATCACCACGAATCCTGACGTGCGGTACACCAAACACCTGTTCAGGTGAGGCACGAATATTTGATCACTTTAAACAAATCTCTTGTGCAGGTCGAACACTCAGAGTCCATTATC
>NW_026420268.1:340-709 GCF_001194135.2 Octopus bimaculoides
TCTATCAATATCGTTTTGCCAAACAGCCAAGTGACGGAGACGTTAACACACCAACTTCGGTTGTCAAGCGATGGTGCAGGGCCAAACACACACACATACACACAAGTGTGTATAAGTTAGAGGCTAGACAACGATCTAAGGGATAATATCGAATATACTACTGGAGGGATACCTATTTATATTGGAAGGCCATAGTACAATTGAATGATAGCTACAAAAGTTCATCCAGAATTTATAAGGCAAGGAAGAAAATGGAAGAGATATTCAATTGACAGACGTCAGCAACAACGGGCTTCTTTCAGCTTCCATCTACCACATCCACTGACAAGGCTTGGTCGGCCTGAGGGTATAGTAGAACACACTTGCACA
>NW_026420269.1:0-579 GCF_001194135.2 Octopus bimaculoides
AACATGGATGCATGGAGTGAAGAGCTTGCAGAATAGTTAGCACTTCAGGCTAAAATTCTTAGCAGCATTTCGGTCGTCTTTAGGCTCTGAGTTCAAAATCGACTTTTCTTTTATCCTTCTGGTGTTGATGAAAAAAAGAAGTTCCAGTTAGTTACCCCCACGAAGCTGCTGGCCTTGTGCCAAAAATGTGAAACCAATATTTATATTTCATAAAATTGTAATTTCAGAATTTAAAAGGTTGTACCGTAAATTCTAGATTTTGCTTTGATATACGCACACTCTGCGACTAGGAACTTACATACAGCTGATAGCCGTATCTGCAGAAGCGCTTCCTGAGAACACAGCCTGGATTGTAATGCTTTTATATACAAAATGTACACGTGTGTATGTGTATGTGTGCGTGCGCGCGCGCATAAGTTAAGCTGGTGGATTGGCCGAATCGTTACAACAACAGACACAATACAATGTCTGTTAACTTGATCTCATGATTTCGAATTTAGCGCCAAAACACGCTTGGTTCTCCTCAGCCGAGTCCACTAGTAACAAATTCTTATATATCACTTATATATATATATATAT
>NW_026420270.1:0-242 GCF_001194135.2 Octopus bimaculoides
CAGTTACTGTCAAGCCATCCAACCCATGCCAGCATGGAAAACATGTTAAACGATGATGATATGTGTATGCATGTATGTATGTATCTCTCTCTCTCTCAATATATATATACATGTATATATATCATGTGTATGTCATCATGCACATAACATAGATAAGTGCATATATGTATGTGTATACACACCTCACTCACACATAAAATGTGTATGTGTGTGTATATACACATACATACATACATACATAC
>NW_026420271.1:0-746 GCF_001194135.2 Octopus bimaculoides
ATATATATATATATATATATATATATATATACAAGCTTCTTTCAGTGTCCCCAGCGCGGCACAGCACATTTATTTGGTCCTATATATTAAACGAAATGTTGTTGTCGTCTTTGCTCACCCCACTACTTGGGGTTTGAGGTGTTCCCTGATCAAAAAGTATCGGGTCTGTCGCTTTAAAAAGAAAAATACAACTGTTTATATCTCGTTTTGAGATTTTAGAACTAGCTATTTTGCTCCTTACGAGATCAGCGACTATCTGCCGCTTCTCTGTTTATATATTGTGAGTAGGGGCGAGTGACTGTCATCTCTAGCAGGCAGGTGTCTAGTACTGATAAAGGGTAAAGACCCAGAAACCATGGTCTACAGGTCTTGCCAAGCTGGAAGGGAGTGATTCGTTTCCTTACTCACAATATATCGAACACAGTTTGTGTGTAGCTTATCAGCTGGAAAAGACGTTTTCTTGGGGTTAAAATGTAGTAACATAGTTCTTTATAGAACAGCCAGCATCGGTTGTCAAACGATGGTGGGGGACAAGCACAGACACTCCACCATAGCTTGACAACCGATGTTGGTGTGTTTATGTCCCCGTAACTTAACGGTTCGGCAAAAGAGACGATAGAATAAGTACCAGACTTACAAAGAATAAGTTCAGGGGTCAATTTCTTCGACTAAAAGGCAGTGATCCAGCATGGCTACAATCAAAATGACAGAAAGAAGTATCCATCCATCCATCCATCTATCTATCT
>NW_026420272.1:0-333 GCF_001194135.2 Octopus bimaculoides
TGTGTGAGTGTGTGTATTATTTTCTATGCCATAATTTCTCTGGTTACTTATCACTTCGGTTGTCTCTTTTGTTCTTGCTATATAAATGTGTGTGTAAATATATAAAGAGAATTATTCTATAATAGAAAACTGTTATGGATTTGAACCTGTAATGTGTCCAGGGAATTAGGATCTCCACATGATATATGTCCTAGGACTAACAAAGTTTTCTGCACACACGCGTATACACACACACACACACGCACACACACATATACAGACACTAACATACGCACACACATACACAAAGGAGTTACGACGCAAAAACATATATATTAAATGAACATATTTATC
>NW_026420273.1:0-205 GCF_001194135.2 Octopus bimaculoides
AATGACCATTAAATATATTTTTATGCCTATATGTAAGTCCGTCTGTCTGTGAGTATATTTGCCTGTGTGTTTGTGCGTATGTATGTTTGTGTATGTATGTGTGGATGTGTGTCTGTATGGGGTTTGGTGGCTACAGACAAAGGCTGTCACATTCTAGTTTGACCTTTTAAATAATTTGAATATTAGGCAACAACTAGATATTCAA
>NW_026420274.1:0-258 GCF_001194135.2 Octopus bimaculoides
TGGTAGTCATCGTCGTCGCCGAATATACAAATATATAATATTCAAGTAATGCTTTATATTTCTCTGTGATTGTTTCTCACTCTCTCGTTTTCTTTCTTTCTTCCACTCTTCCTTTCTTTCTCTCTCGCACTCTTCAACCTCTCTCTCCCTACACACAGGCACAGTATTTCTCTTCGTCTCTTTCTGTCTCCAGATCTCCGTCTCTGTCTCTGTCTCTCTCTGCACATGCAAACACTCATATAAATAGACAGATAGATA
>NW_026420275.1:0-696 GCF_001194135.2 Octopus bimaculoides
GTGTGTGTGTGTGTGTGTGTGTGTGTGTGTATCAATGTATACATGTATAGATGTATAGAGCGTCTGTCTGTCAGTGTGTGGTGGTACACGAATGCCCATGTGTGCAAATGCACATAAATGATCTAGTGTTGAACGTATACGTGGTGTAGACCTTTTAAGGAACTTACGTGCAGAACAGAAAAATGAGGCAATGTAAGAATGTTTCATAATAGAAAACAAAATGTTTATCTTCAATTCTTATACTTTTAAAAAATATTATTCTTTGACTAAGACTGATTTGTGTATATTTCCATATAGGGATATATGTGCTTCTGTATATTGTTTTCAAATTCTGGCACAAGGCCAGCAAGTTCGTGGTGGGTGCTGCTAATATAATTATATCAATTATATTACATTCATGCTAGTGTCCAATTGGTGCTTATTCTAATCGACCCCGAAAGGATGAAAGGTGAAATCGACCTTGGCGTAATTTAAATTCACAACGTAATAGGGACGAAAGACCGCATAGCACTTTGCCCGTCTCACTAAGGTTCTGGTGGTTTGCGACTACGTGCTTATATTTATTACGATGTGTATGTGTTTCATTATGTATATACATACGCATATATGAAATTATATTTATTTATGGCTTTACTGTCTCTCTCTATTTCTCTCTCTCTCTCTCTTTCTCTTTCTCTCTCTTTCTCTCTCTCTCTC
>NW_026420276.1:0-336 GCF_001194135.2 Octopus bimaculoides
CATCATCAATAATGTTTTGAACCCATTGGATGAATTGCAGTGTCGTTATAATGTAAAAATGTTTAAAATAGCTTTTTCTCTTTGATACGTTTGAAATATCCCTGCCAGAGTCTTCCATTTCTATCTGAACTTTGTGTGCAAAAGATCTTAAAACATGTAGAAAGCTGGTGGTTTCTACATTGATGTGTTCCACATATATCACAGCAATAACTGCATGTCTTTTCATTTTTTGTGTCAGCACTTTATCTACCATGGGTAACCTGAAAGAAATAAAATCCTTTTAATTGGTTTAAGAGAATAATAAACTGATAATTATTTAGTGTCCTGAAATACTCC
>NW_026420277.1:0-421 GCF_001194135.2 Octopus bimaculoides
CATATATATACATATATATATATATATATATATATATTAGTGGCTAGGCAAATGGTGTCTATTTAAATGACATTGACAAATACTGGTATTTCAAAAACTTTGCCAAAACAAAATCTTGATCTCTTAATATTATATCTGCCCCTATAGGACGTATCTTCATAGTTACCAAAGGGTATTATTACCAGCTCTACTTGATAGGGGGTTTGCAAAATCTTCAGTAAAAGTACGAAATTATAAAATTTACCCATGCTTATATAAGACTCCTGTCGGTAGGTATGATGGCGGACAGGAACTGTGAAAAACGAGAAAAAGATGAGAAGCGAAAGGAAGAAAAATAAAGAGGAAAAAGAAGAGAGAATAAAGAAAGCTGTAGAAAGGAAAAAGGGAAAAGAAAAATAAGAAAAGGAAAAGCTGAAGAAGA
>NW_026420278.1:0-550 GCF_001194135.2 Octopus bimaculoides
TACTGCAGCAAAAGTGACAGCGATTACCTTGCCAACTCTATGTCAACCAAAACCGTTCCATAAACCTTCATATAGCATTAGAGTTTCATAAAGCTGGATACTACAGGAGGGCTGCAATTACTAAACCTTTCCCATTCACCATCAACATTGTTAAACGGGAAAAATAATGTCTAGATTGGTGGTTCCCGAAAACGTATCTTTTATTGATGAACATCTCAAGAACAAGTGCATAGTGTCATTTGAAGAAAACTTCCGCATTCGTGGGATGACCAAAAAGGGGACGATAGATGGCAATACCTCATTCTAATTTTCAATAGTACACAGGTTCAGAAAATACTTTTTAAAAATCGATCAGAAAAAGTTGCTTGAAGTTAGTTTTCTTAAAACAAGAACAGAGAACAAAATTAAATTTTAAAAACTCCCAAAAAGTTTACTGATAAAATTTCCAAGAGAATTCCCTACAAAGACGAAACATATATGTATGTGTATGTGCATTTATGTACCAACTCTTCGAAACGCCGGTGTTAAAACGGGGGTAGCTGATGAAGGA
>NW_026420278.1:2308-2679 GCF_001194135.2 Octopus bimaculoides
AGTAATTAACTCAAAAACACGCAGACCAGAGCAAGCACCACCGGAACTAATAGAAAAATGGTCCGATATGGACACATAAAAACTATGTGAACTGGTGGAACAAATATACAACGATACAAGTTCGCTTCAACAGCGAAGAAAAAGCAAAAGACCTCTCAACCCTAACCTTACAGTCTGAGAAACTAATTTTGGTTCCGACCTACCTTGGACAATGCGTGACCAAAATCTCCATCAAAAATGTCCCTTCAGAAGTAGAAACACAATGGCTGTTATCCCCATTTGTTACAATATGGAGGAGAACATAAACATCCTAGAGATTTCTGCCTTAGAGCAGCAAAATTGGTCCGGTAAAATGATCCAGGCCTTGATGC
>NW_026420278.1:2694-3000 GCF_001194135.2 Octopus bimaculoides
CAATCAATAGTATTCCACATCAAATTGAGCTGCCAGACGGCCATAACCTATACATGGTGGTAGAAGGTAGGAGGCCTCGATGTTACTTGTGTGGAAGCGAAGAGCACCTCAAAACCAAGTGCCCAACCACAATGGAACGACAAAAACAACAAGAAAAAGAACAACTACCACAATAAGGAAAAAGCGAAAAGAAAAAAGAACCCTTGCTACCCACACCACCACCAACACAGAAGATAAGCAAAGGGTGTCTGACAAAAGAACCACACAAACCAAACATGCCAACGCCAACAAATGAACATACACCAG
>NW_026420278.1:3010-3131 GCF_001194135.2 Octopus bimaculoides
CGCCAACAAATGAACATACACCAGCACCTGGAAAAACACCACCACCACCACTAACAACAACAGTAAGAACTAAAGAAACCAAAAGACCAAAAGAAAACACAAAAACTGATACCCCTTCCCC
>NW_026420278.1:3141-3271 GCF_001194135.2 Octopus bimaculoides
AAGAAACCAAAAGACCAAAAGAAAACACAAAAACTGATACCCCTTCCCCTATATCGAATACACCACATACAAACAGCCAACATCAACGAAAACAACAACACAACCACCTACACAAACACCCATAGAAGCC
>NW_026420278.1:3281-3489 GCF_001194135.2 Octopus bimaculoides
AAAACAACAACACAACCACCTACACAAACACCCATAGAAGCCTACAACATGCCCCTACCCCCGTCCGATTTCTCAGAAATTTCGTCGGAAGACGAAACCAGTGAGAAATGGCAAATAGCCAGAAAAGGAAGGAGGAAGAGGAGCAAAAAGAGAACAAAAGTCAACACCAACAAAGCAGGGAGATACACAACTCTCGAAAACACTCCCA
>NW_026420278.1:3620-3915 GCF_001194135.2 Octopus bimaculoides
ACACGAAGACATAAAAAAAACAAGCAACCACCCATACACAACACCACCAGAATACATCAAAATACTGCACATCACACCAGTCCTGCACCACATACTAAAAGCCATTTAACCCAACGCGGTTGGAAGACGTCAGAAATACTCTTCCAAAAAACTCTATAGCGATCTCCTCAAGGAAAATTCGGAGGAGACATAAAAACTTTCGCACGGTAAGTGACTCTGTTCCTATCGTTTGTGTTTAAATACACACATCATTATGCTCAAGATTGGTTGTGTGAATGTGCATGGCTTGGGGTCC
>NW_026420278.1:4081-4194 GCF_001194135.2 Octopus bimaculoides
TTTAACATTTATTTTTCTCCCTGTCTGCCGAGAATGGGCGGTAGTAGCACTGCGGTACTTTTCCGCAAGAGTCTGGATCTCGAAGTAAAGACAGTATTCATAGACCTGGAGGG
>NW_026420278.1:4204-4364 GCF_001194135.2 Octopus bimaculoides
AGAGTCTGGATCTCGAAGTAAAGACAGTATTCATAGACCTGGAGGGTAGACTGGTTGTTCTGGATGTCGACGGCAGCGATGGGTGTGCTTTACAACTCATATCAGTCTATGCACTGCCTTTAACAGGTCGGCCGGATTTCTTTCGACGTCTAGAAGTATT
>NW_026420278.1:4530-4703 GCF_001194135.2 Octopus bimaculoides
CAGGTACCGACTCGACCACTCGAATGCGCCAACGTGGACATGGAGCAACCGCATTGGGTTGTCGAGATTGCATCTAGATAGAATATTGTGTAGGAGAGTAGATAGAGATGGCGTAGGGTGTCCACAATTCCACATAGTCAGCTACACGGACCACAAAATTGTGACGTGTACGC
>NW_026420278.1:4713-4832 GCF_001194135.2 Octopus bimaculoides
CAATTCCACATAGTCAGCTACACGGACCACAAAATTGTGACGTGTACGCTGACTTAGATAAGACATATGCAGGGTCCCAGCTACTGGAAACTAAATATGTCTTTCCCGTCGAGACAGGT
>NW_026420278.1:4842-4962 GCF_001194135.2 Octopus bimaculoides
AGGGTCCCAGCTACTGGAAACTAAATATGTCTTTCCCGTCGAGACAGGTTTTCAGAGACCGGATTAGCATGCTAGTAAAGAGGGCTTTGACGGGAGCCATCATCAATAACAAATGGTGGT
>NW_026420278.1:4972-5301 GCF_001194135.2 Octopus bimaculoides
CTAGTAAAGAGGGCTTTGACGGGAGCCATCATCAATAACAAATGGTGGTTCACCCTCAAGAGAGCAATAAAAGCAGAAGCGATTAGGAATAGCAAAGCACTAGCCATAGATATAAACAGAGTAGAGGGTGACCTAGTTAAGAAGATAGAAGAGGCGATTAGAAGTGGCATCGCATCCGACGTTGGCTCTCGACCAACACTTCAACGCCAAACACGAATGGTGTGTTGTCAGAGCTAGGATGCGTGCTCTAAGGGACGAAGGTATTGGAGCCGCATGAGAGGCGGTCTCTGGTAGATGAACGAGGGCGTGAATTACTCAAGCCAAGTAAA
>NW_026420279.1:0-372 GCF_001194135.2 Octopus bimaculoides
GTGTGTGTGTGTGTGTGTGTGTCACTGTGTGTGTGTAGTTGTATGCTTGTAGATATATCTGTGTATAGACCTATGGTTGTTAATATCTGTGAATGTGTGCTTCATGATCATCGTCATCGTCATCACCTCATGGGTTCCCCTTACAATCATGAGATCGTGATTTCAATCCCTAGACCGGTTGGTTTGTTGTGTTCTCGAGCCAAACTCCTCATCTCACATTGTTATGTGATCACTTCAACACACCTGACATGAGGTATACCGTGCACCTGTTCAGGCAACATTGATTTGATGGAGGGAGTGATCTTATGTACAGCACGAACATCTCTCTCTACTCTTTTACTTGTTTCAGTCATTTGACTGTGGCCATGCTGG
>NW_026420282.1:0-282 GCF_001194135.2 Octopus bimaculoides
AGGAACATGAAGCAGAGCAACTGTAACCTGAATGTGGTGACAACAGCAAGTTGGAGCAGAGCAAGTGTGACTGGGATTTAATGATAGCAGGAACATGAAGCAGATCAATTGCAACCAGAATGTGGTGACAACTACAAGTTGTAGCAGAACTCCTGGATATGGCTTCTGATGACAGCAGGAACATGAAGCAGAGCAACTATGACTTAGATTTGGTGACAGCAGGAACATGAAGCAGAGCAACTGTGACCAGAAGGTAGTGACAACAACAAAGTGGAGCAGAAC
>NW_026420282.1:381-754 GCF_001194135.2 Octopus bimaculoides
CAGCAGGAACATGGAGTGTAGCAACTGTAATTAGAATGTGGTGACAACAGCAAGTTGTAAGCAGAGCAACTGTGTGGGTTTTGATAACAGCAAAAACATAGAGCAGAGCAACTATTAGATTTGGTGACAGCAGGATCAAGAAGCAAAGCAACTGTGACCAGAAGGTGGTTACAGCAGCAATATGAGCAGAGCAACTGTCTGTGATTTGGAGGTGGATTTGATGACGGCAAGAACATGGAGCAGAGCTGCTATTACTTAGATTTGGTGACAGCAGAAACATGAAGCAGAGCAACTGTGACTGGAATGTGATAACAACAGAATGATGGAACAAAGTAACTGTGAGTGGGATTTGATGACAGCAAGATCATAGAGC
>NW_026420282.1:927-1246 GCF_001194135.2 Octopus bimaculoides
ATTTGGTGACAGCAAGAACATGAAGCAGAGCAACTGTAACTAGGATTTGATAACAGACATATGGAGCAGAGCTACTTTTACTTAGATTTGGTGTTAGCAGGAACAAGAAGCAAAGCAACTGTGACCAGAAAGTGGTGACAACAACAAAGTGGAGCAGAACAAGCATGACTGGGATTTGATGACAGCAGGAACATGGAGGACAGAAACTGTAACCAGAATGTGGTGACAACTACAAGTTCTAGCAGAGCAATTGTCTGTGAGTTTTGATAACAAGAAGCTGGTGACAACATCAAGGTGGAGCAGAGCAACTATGGCTTAG
>NW_026420282.1:1298-1429 GCF_001194135.2 Octopus bimaculoides
TGATGACAGCAAGTTGGAGCAGAGCAAAGCAACTGTGACTGGGGCTTGGTGACAGCAGGAACATGGAGCAGAGCAACTGTGACTGGGATTTGATGGCAGCAAGAACATGAAGCAGAGCTACTATTACTTAG
>NW_026420283.1:0-551 GCF_001194135.2 Octopus bimaculoides
GGATTTGATAGACGGAAACTGAAAGAAGCCCGTCGCATATATATGTATATATTGATATGTGTGTGTGCGACTGTTTTTCCCCCTGCCATCACTTAACAACCTATGCTGGTGTGTTTATGTCTTCGTAGCTTAGCGGTTCGGCAAAAAAGACCGATATAATAAGTCCTAGGCTTACAAAGAATAAGTGCTGGGGTCGATTTCTTCGACTAAAATCCTTTAAGGTGGTGCTCCAGCATGGCCGCAGTCAATTGACTGAAACAAGTAAAAGAGTAAAAAGGTAGAAGAATATATATAAAATGAAATTCACAACAGAAAGAGCTCCTATTAGTTTCATGCTATTATGATACATGAAAACGCATATTTACAAAATCCGGAACACCAATGTACGCCAAATTCCTTTGAGCGAATATATAGACACACGTGGTGAAAAAATGTTTCTAATTTTTACCTTTCCACAGACTACATGACACAAGTGAAATTCGAAGAAAGATAAAAGAAAAGACGTTTTATTAAAATGTTCAAACCTGTTCTGAACGGAAATAACAACAATA
>NW_026420284.1:0-518 GCF_001194135.2 Octopus bimaculoides
AGCTTGAAACCAATGACGTTGCAACTCATTTCTACAGCTGAGTGAACTGGAGCAGCGTGGATGTTGTAGATATTGTAAGTGTCTTTCTCAAGAACACAACACACACCCCAGTCCGGGAATCGAACTCACTACCCCATGATTGTGAACCCGACTGTCTAACCACTGAGCCATGCGCCTTCAGATTTATTATATATATCTTATGTACAATATGTACATATATATATACATATATGCACGCGCACACACATACATTCACACACGCAAACACACACTCCATGCACTCATGCATATATTTAAAATCCATACATGGATATGGCAGTTTTTGCGTTTCACTGATTTGCATATTTATAAACAGGTTTATACGTTTGTTAAATCAAAATTTAATAAATACAGATTCACACAAACTTACAGACATAAATACATAGTCATTTCTTTTTTGCTCTCCTAATTCTTACTACGCTCTTATCTATTTCATTCCATCTCTCGTGTCCCTTACTCTCTGTCTCTTGATGTATATA
>NW_026420285.1:0-203 GCF_001194135.2 Octopus bimaculoides
ACGGTGGTGCATCAGCATGACCGCAGCTCTGAGCTGAAACTTTGAAATGAGAAATGAGAAATGAGTGCTGAATATCATTCTGTATAAGCACATGTTACCGAGATGCAACTGGATAAATTCAAATGTCTTTCAGGGATATATAATTGTGAACAAAAAAGTCATCGTTACTGTGATGGCTACATCGTGGTAGGTTGATTCTTGTT
>NW_026420286.1:0-525 GCF_001194135.2 Octopus bimaculoides
GGAGGAGGAGGAGGAGGAGGAGGAGAGACAGAAAGGGAACAGCACTGTTGTTAGTTTTGCAATTCGCTGCCATCACCAACATCATCATCATCATCATCATCATCATCATCAACCTAGTCACTATCATCACCGCTGTAATTTGTTTTGCTTTGAATAATAATAATGATAATAATAATAATGATAATAATAATAATAATAATAATAATAATAATAATAATAATAATAATAATATTAATAATAATGATGATAATAAAAATAATAATAATAATGATAATAATAATAATAATAATAATAATAATAATAATAATAATAATAATGATGATAATAATAATAATAATAATTAAAGGACAAGAACAAGGAGGAGGAAGAGGAGGAGAAAGAAAGCAATAATAATAATGATACTTTCCTTTATTTGCCACAGGGGCAGGTACATTACAAAAACAGTTTACGGTTTGTGTGGGTGTTTATATAAAGTTGAGGGAGAATAGAAATGAGGAACAGGAAATGAGTTAATATGTGTGTGTG
>NW_026420287.1:0-299 GCF_001194135.2 Octopus bimaculoides
ATGTATACATTCATACTTTTACATATAATGCTTGTATGTATGTATGTTTGTATGTATGTAATACATGTATGGATGGGCGGACAATTGTACTTGCTTCGGCAGGATATATTCTAAAATTGGAATGATACAGACAAGATTAACATGGTCCCTGCCCAAGGGTAGCTCGGAATTTCGTAAAGCGTTCCATATTTTGCTATAAGCGCAAGCATGGTTGTGTATAGGTAAAAAAACTCACTTTGCAGTCAAGGAGTTATGAGTTTAGTCGTAATGCGCGCTAAGTTGGACAAGCGTCTTCTACT
>NW_026420288.1:0-1148 GCF_001194135.2 Octopus bimaculoides
TATCTATCTATCTATCTATCTTTCTATCTATCTATCTGTCTGTCTATCTACATGTCTGTCTGTCTCTCTCTCTCTCTATTTGTCTATCTATCCATCTCTGCATCTGTCTGTCTATCTATCTATGTCTGTCTATCTATCTATCTATCTATCTATCTATCTATCTATCTATATAACTATCTATCTATCTATCTATCTTTCTGTCTGTCTGTCTGTCTGTCTGTCTGTCTGTCTGTCTCAGGGTAATTCTATGCATGTGCTCGTGCGTGCGTGTACCTGCAAATCCGTTATCAAAACAGAAATGCGTATGCATGCATGCATACGTATATCCGCGCCTGTATGTGTATGTGTTTATGCATGTATATAAGTTTGTATAAATATATATATATATATATATATGCATGTATTCATGTACAATTATACATTTATATTTCACTCGAAAAGCGCACGCACATGTATATTGTATCTATGTATGTATATATCTATATATGTATGTATGTATGTATCTACCTGTCTATCTATCTATCTATCTATCTATCTATCTGTCTATCTATCTGTCTGTCTGTCTGTCTATCAGTATATCTATACGGGTGTGCGTGTGTGCGCGCGTGGATAGCGGTGTACCGTTGAAAGTAGGGGTTCGCTAAACGGGTATCTTACATACAGCTTTCCACCTTGTTCTTCTGAGCGCACACACAGACACACAAAACAAACCCCCTTCTCTCTCTCTCTCTCTCTCTCTCTCTATCTCTCTCTCTCTCACGCGCGCGCGCGCACACACGAACACAGAGCAGACACACACACACAGTGTATACATACATATATACATATATACATATATATATACATATACATGTACATATATATGTGTGTGTGTGTGTGTGTAGTTTGTTTTGTCGCTTGAATGCTTTTCGCTGCTACTACTACTTCTACTACTAGCGAATATTATTACTATTATTATTACTATTATTATTATTATTATTATTATTATTATTATTATTATTATTATTATTATTATTATTGCTACTGCTGTTGTGCATCGTTCTTTCTTTCTTTCTTTCTTTCTTCCTTTCTTCCTTCCTTCCGTTCTTTCTTTCTGGTCTGAAAGCTCCGCCTACTTCCACCCTGAAATGTTTCCACCACCACCACCA
>NW_026420288.1:3329-5153 GCF_001194135.2 Octopus bimaculoides
ATATATATATATATATATATATATAATATATTTGTATATTTGTACATTTTTGTTTTCCGCCACTGGACTTTTAAAAAATTATTTATTTAAAAACCACCCCCCACGAGATATATATATATATATATGTATATGTATATATATATGTGTGTGTGCATGGAAAGTTTATAAACTCGTTCGTTTATACATACACATTCGTAAGAAAAAAAGGAAAATAGTTGACGGAAACGTGATTTAAAAAACCTGTGACTATATATATATATATATACATACATATATGTATAATATATATACGTGTATATGGATTTTATTAGCGAAAAGTACGCAAACTTCATTTGAGAGAACGGACAAACGAATATATATATTGTATTATATATATGCTTTATATATATTTGTCACACATGGACTGCGGACTGTTTGTATATATCCTTTGCTTGTATAGTTAATGGATGTTTTTCCCATTTTGCAAAGGTAGGAAGAGGTGATCCCTTCTCATCAAAACAAAGAGGGGAAAATAATCGAAAAGAATTTGGCCCCTGGAAAACTCATTTGGATTTATTCGCGAGCGAACCTCAAACCGCAATTCTATAAAAACCGGAAAAAGTTTCACGAAAAAAAACAAAACGTGGTTTAATCTTGTTGTATATTTTGTATTATATATTTTTGGTGCAACAACAACTACAAAAAAAAAAAACTAAAAAAAAACCCCAGAAAAAAACAGAATTAACTAAATTCTGGACGGTAATATCAATTAATTTATAATAATATTAATTACAATTAACATTCATCATTATCTTTGACACAAGGACCATCAAATAAAAAATACACGCACCTTATCTAAAATTTTGAAATCAGCGGTAACTTATTACCCAACTACAACAACTATACATTTTAAATACCACCGAACCCCTTATATATATATATATACACTCGTGCATACACACATATATATACTGTATATATATGTGCTTGATATTTTACTGAAGGAAAGAAAGAAAAATATATTTCTTATTTCACATATATACGCATATATTCACTTCAGCTTTGCGGACGTAAATTATAAATACACACACACACATATATATATTTAACTTGTCCATTTTATATTTAAATCGATCTATTTGGATTGGAGTTTATACACCCGCGGACGCAAAGGCACTCTCTCTCTATATATATATACATATATATAATTTATGTATATATATACACTGGCTCATTTAACATTTCACCGGGATATATATATATATGTACCAAAAACGAAAGGACTCGGAAAAGTTGTGAGTAAATTTTGAATGCGTGCAATTGCTTATGTATATATATATATATATACTATCTATATATTGATGCTTCGAAACACTGGATATTTATAAACAAACGAAGAAAAAGATATATATATATACATATACATACATGAATATATAATTAAATGTGCGAAAACGCACCACGCTAGGCAATTAAACTGAATTTTTTTACATACACACGTGTATATATTTATATTGAATTATATGTATATATATATATAATATATATGAACACACAGTCGTAAAGCTTACTCCATATTTATGTTCAATAGTAAATATATATATATATATATGTACATATACATACACACACATATATATATAAGTGTATACACTTGTAAATTAAGAGGCTGAAAAGTATTTTTTTTAGTATGTTTGTTCACTGCGGGATTCTTTCATGAGCTACCGCCTTCACCACCGCCGCTACTACTACTACTACTAGTAGTAGTTGTACTACTACTAATACAACTACTGCCAACATTTCATAAACTACCACAGCTAACTTAACCACTGCCAACATCGAAAC
>NW_026420289.1:0-1211 GCF_001194135.2 Octopus bimaculoides
TCTGATGTTCACAGAGTTGAATTTTTGAATTTCTGATTTTTTTTTTGAAAACGACGAAAAAATGAAGGTTAGTGACAACCCAGCAGGACAACTGAAAAATAACTCTCAAAGACTTTAGTATCTACAATTTTGTGTGAAAGTTTCATCATTTTTCCCCCTGACTACCTGAATATGTAAATATACCATTTATTGCAACAACGCAATCAAATGCACGAAAAAAAATTAAGGAGGTAAGCACCCGTCAATATATAGAAACTGCACAATTACAAACATTGTAAACCACCTTAAACTTATAAAAAGAAAAGAAAACTTTTTTTAAAAATCAGAAATTCAAAAATTCAATTATTATTATGATTATTATTATTATTATTGTTATTATTATTATTGTTATTATTATTATTGTTATTATTATTATTGTTATTATTATTATTTATTGAGTGAGAGAGCAGTGTATGCCATCAAAGTGACAATGGGGGAAAATATACGAAGCCCAGCATACCCATCATGATTACTCGTCAGATAAGAGTGCACCAGGCACATGCAACACAAACAAGTGTGCGTGACATGGTTATCTCATATCAAGATAAACAGAATGTAACCTTGCAGGTGGGCCCCTATTATTATTATTATTATTATTATTATTATTATTATTATTATTATTATTATTATTATTATTATTATTATTAATTAATTAATTAATTAATTAATTAATTAATCAATTAATGCGGCGAGCTGGCAGAAACGTTAGCACACCGGGTGAAATGCTTAGCGGTATTTCGTCTACCGTTACGTTCTGAGTTCAAATTCCGCCGAGGTCGACTTTGCCTTTCATCCTTTCGGGGTCGATAAATTAAGTACCAGTTACGTACTGGGGTCGATGTAATCGACTTAATCCCTTTATTTATCCTTGTTTGTCCCTTCTATGTTTAGCCGTTTGTGGGCAATAAAGAAATAAGAATCGTTAGCACACCAAGAAAATGCTTGGCGGTATTTCTCCCGTCTTTACGTTCTGAATTCAAAATCCTCCGAGCTTGATTTTACCTTTCATCCATTTGGGATCGAGAAATTAAGTATCAGTAAACACTGGGGTCGATGTAATCAACTAGTCTCCAAGATTTCCAAGATCTCCAAGATTTGTGCCTTTAGTAGAGAATATTATTTTTATTATTATTATTATTATTATTACTGTTCAGTAGTTTTATTTTTATAAC
>NW_026420290.1:0-357 GCF_001194135.2 Octopus bimaculoides
GTTATGGTCTGTCTGGTGGTTTATTTTGGCTATGATGTATTTTGTAAAAAGTGAACAGTATGAAAAAATTTTGCTTTTGGTATTCATACAGTTTCTGGAGAGACTTATGATGAAGTTTTTCAAGTAAACATATGAAACATTTTTTGACCCATTAATATAAGGTGTAGTCTTAGAAAGGATTTTCCATTTGATGTTATAGTAGAAGTCTGCATCCTTAAACCACTGGATTAGTGCCAAGAGGTATGACTCTTCTCAGGTTACCTAGAGGTTGAATGATGGTTAATGTATTTGGAGATGAGTTTTTGTTCTAGGGATCCTACACGTCTGGGTAAGATATATATATATATATATATATAT
>NW_026420291.1:0-252 GCF_001194135.2 Octopus bimaculoides
TAAAACCGTCCAAACCATGGCAGAATATCGTTGAGTACCAGAGACCCTAGCAAGTAGAAGACAGTTACTCCCACATCCTCATATATACACACTCAAAATGTGCATACACACACGCATATATACATGTGCATATACATCTACAAGCACACGACATTCCCATGAATGATTGTAAGTACACAGGTACGCATATACCCACACACAGACATACATATACATATATACATACATATATATATATATATATATATATAT
>NW_026420292.1:0-450 GCF_001194135.2 Octopus bimaculoides
TGTGTGTGTGTGTGTGTGTGTATGCATTACACACACATACGTATGTACCTCTGAATGTGCAGCTTATTTGTGGAAACGGGGATATAGAAAACGATCTAATATAATTTTGCGAAGTATGCGCCAAATTTCTATCTTACTACGTATAGTTCAGGCATTATTGATAACACTAAGATGAGAAATTCCAATTTGACTCGAGAAAAGAAAAAGTATACCATGTTCATTGCTGTGTCAAACTGTTCAGGATCGGAAATAACTTAAAGGCCTCTGGCGGAAATCGATCTTCCGTGGCTAATAAATATTATATTAGCAGTCACACATCATCAGGACGTCCGACTTAGAGTAATAGTTTTCAGACATCAAGTAAAAACTCAGAATTCAGTCGATGAAATACCATTATGGTGTATCTCTACTACTACTACTACTACTACTACTACTACTACTACTACTACT
>NW_026420293.1:0-845 GCF_001194135.2 Octopus bimaculoides
CTATTATCTTATACCACAGCATCTGCTTTGTATTCATACCACGTTTCTACTACTTTAAATCCTTTAAATCGATTAACATCCGGAGGCATAGCTTCTTACCTGCTGTTATACGTTTTGTGTTCTAATTTATTGCATTCACGCAGATAGTAAATACTTTCGCCTCATTTGCCGTAGGATCTGCATTTGCATCCAAAGTTATATCAATCTTTGCCCTTAACATACCCGTTCTAATGATTCGTTCTTGAGCGACTATAAGTAGCGATATGGTTTTTCGCTTCTTTGGTTTGTTGTATGACTTTTCAATGTAATTCTTCTGTTGTTCTTCCTTCTGTTCATGAGGTCTCCTATTGTTTCAATAACTTTTTTCCTATTTCGAGCCGCCGAAAATACACTTTCTCCAATGTGTACAATATAGTTTTGCAAACATGTTATCGCAGTACTAATGATACCTTCTACGCTTAGCTATCCTCTCCCTCATTCTTTCGTGGTAGGTCTATAATACATTAAGTGTTGTGCTTTATACATTGTAAGCAGCTCCCTAGTTCTACTAAGATCTGCAGCTTTCTTGTTACCCATTGCAGAAAAGGAGTGCAGTATCTTACTATTGACATGCCACAAGTATCCTTTGCTTTTATAAAATAACCTTCATTTAATGTTGCGTCAAGCAACTTCTAAATTCTTGTCATACACTTTTTGAATAATTTCTCTGTCTTTTCGCATTTCGATTTTCATAACGTCTCGCAGCACCTCTGGTACTTGTATACCTCATTATTCGTAGCGGTATGACATCATCCATCATCGCTTAGTAATTTCACACCTTATGTCGTTCTCTCTCCAAACTTTAC
>NW_026420294.1:0-189 GCF_001194135.2 Octopus bimaculoides
AAGCATTTCGCCCGGCGTGCTAACGTTTCTGCCAGCTCGCCGCCTTCTACAATAGCACTTCTACTATATACCACAATAGAACTTCTACCATATCAACATACATTAACACACATACACGCACTCACATATTTGAATATATATAAAGCAGATGAGAACATGAGATACATCTTTTGTTTACACGTCATACAC
>NW_026420294.1:278-510 GCF_001194135.2 Octopus bimaculoides
ATCTTACTCCATAGTATGTATGTATGTATGTATGTATGTATGTATGTATGTGAATGTACAACCATAGATATACATACATGCATACATACATATATATATACAAATATATGTATATCTATATACATATATATATATAGATACATATATATATGTATATATATATATACATACACGCAGACAGACAGACAGACAGACACACACATATGTGTGTGTATATATATATATATATATA
>NW_026420295.1:0-272 GCF_001194135.2 Octopus bimaculoides
TATATATATATATATATAGTTGAAATTTATAGAAAAACAAAAGGCGAAAACAGGTGTATGAACAACAAGCAAGTGTATTAGTTTGATGCTCTTTTACATTTCAAGCCTACACTCTTCATCAGAAAGGAATAAGAGAAAATAAACTGAGAGAGAATAAAAAGAACTTGTAGATTTCAGTAGTCCAGCATATATATATATATATTCATATATATATATATATATGAATATGAATATATATATATATATATTCATATACATAAATATATATATAT
>NW_026420296.1:0-546 GCF_001194135.2 Octopus bimaculoides
AAGACACTTGCCCAAGGTGCCATGCTATGGGACTGAACCCGGAACCATGTAGTTGGTAAGCAAGCTATCTACCACATAGCCTCTCCTTATATTAATATTTGCTTTCATGTCAAATTCTACATGGGAACAGTTTAATATTAATCTGATAAATTGTTCAATACATTTTGTTTTAATAGAGTTCATGTTTATTAAAACATTTTACATGGAAAAAAAAAATTAACTATGAGACGGTGACTTTGAGGTTTTGATAAGCTGACCCTCAGCAGTCTGTGTCACGAAGGCAAACAAGATGAAACTTCGACATGACTGAAATCCCCTTCCTTGTAAAAGTTGAATGAATTAGAGAGAGACAGACATAGGGAGGGACAGACAGACAGAGTGTATGTGTGTGTACATACTCTCTTTAATCTTTTACTTGTTTCAGTCATTTCACTGCAGCCATGCTGGAGCACCATCTTTAGATGAACAAATCAACCCCAGGACTTATGTATATATGTATATATATATATATATATATATGTATATATAAAATATACAAGAATAAGG
>NW_026420297.1:0-385 GCF_001194135.2 Octopus bimaculoides
TTACAGTGAATAACAGACAAGCAAAAGAGATACCAGTTCTTATCTTGTCAGCTACTGATTTAGATTCAGGTAAAAATGGAAATGTATCATACTATTTTAGTTCCATGACATCTGATAGAGCAAAATCGTTTTTTGAAATAAAAAAAAATACTGGAGAAATCTTTCTTCGCAAAAAATTTAAACCAGAAAAGAAACAAACTTATAAACTATTTATTGAAGCCAGAGATAATGGCAGTCCTCCTCTGAGCTCTGTTGTACCAGTTGTGGTAAATATTATCAATAAACAAAACAATGCTCCAGTGATTGAAGTAAATTTTTCAGAATTAACTGGAAACACAGCAACAATATCTGAAGCAATGGAAGTTGGCAGCTTCATTGCATATGT
>NW_026420298.1:0-410 GCF_001194135.2 Octopus bimaculoides
TAAATTTTCTTTTGAATATTTATAAACCAAAATTTATATTTAGACCTATTATTTTATGAATGTTATTACTCTAAAAAAATCCTAGGCGAAGAACCAGTATTTCATTGGATATTACTATCCCTTAATGGGATTATTTTAAACTGTGATTGAGTAAAAGGGGATCTCTCTTTCTGTCCACTGCCTTCCTAAAGAAAATACGTGTTTTATTCTGTCTCTCTACTCATGGCTCGTCTACTTAGCGTTCATAATAATTTGCCTATTGTCTCGGCTCAACAGCCCTCACCGTTTGCCTTTACTGTCTTGTTCTCACTGTCCTGTTTTTGTTAACACTTTCACCCTTCGCAAAAAATCCTAACTTTTATTTGCGGGAAGGACTGTTCCAACGAAGTCGCGTATTGTCCTTGCCTTCG
>NW_026420299.1:0-470 GCF_001194135.2 Octopus bimaculoides
GTTTGAATGAAAAAAATACAGGTAAAATATTTGGGTCAGATAAGGCTGGTTTAAACGCTAAAAGGTTAAACTCAATCCACCATCTATTCCTTTATGAAAACATTTTAATTATCATCATCATCATCGTTTAACATTCGTCTTCCATGCATGCATGGGTAGAACGGTTGACAGGAATTGGCCAGGTAGAAGACTACACCAGGCTACTGTGTCTGTTTTGGCAGGGTTTTTATGGCTGGATGCACTTCCTAATATTAACCACTCTGCAGCTGCAGAGTGGACTCAATGTTTTCTGCATGGCACTTTGTTTCAGTCATTTGACTGTGGCCATGTTGGAAGGTTTGAATGGTTTTTTATTCGAAGAAATTGACCCCAGGACTTATTCTTTATAAGCCTAGCACTTATTTCTATTGGTCTCTTTTGCCAAACTTTTAAGTGAACACACCAACATCAGTTGTCAAGCAATGGTGAGG
>NW_026420300.1:0-326 GCF_001194135.2 Octopus bimaculoides
ATAAAAATAAAACTACTGAACAATAATAATAATAATAATAATGATAATTTAATATATAAAAGTGAGAGCATTGTTGCAAGGTTTCTTGGAAATCTGGTTCGAAGCACCCAGGAGGAGATCTGCGTGTGGAAGGTTCAGTGAACGGCTGTATTATTTATTGTATATTACTTATTTGATACATCATCATAAGCTTGTTACCTTCTTTCATTTCTTGAGAATAAGACATCATTTGTGTGTGTGTTTGTGTGTGTGTAGAGTGAGAGAAAGAGAGAGAGAGGTGGGGGGGGGAGAAAGTTACATATATATATATACATATATGAATAAAA
>NW_026420301.1:0-3006 GCF_001194135.2 Octopus bimaculoides
AGAAGTACTGTCTGGAAAGTAATGACAGCCTTTGAGAAAGAGGGAAAAACTTCCTCATTGAAATAAAATTCTGGAAGAAAACCAAAACTTTCAGATAGGGACCGTTGGACTCTTACACAAATTGTTAGAAAGGATCACAAAAGTACAGCTCCCAAAATTACTGCAGAGCTTAATGACCAGTCCGAGAACCCAGTTTCCACAAAAACTGTTTGCCAGGAGCTGCACAAAGCTGCACAAAGCTGCACAAAGCTGCACAAAGCTGCACAAAGCCGGATATTAAAATAAATTTGTTTGAAATTTTAAGGTGTTTCCATTATTTTGTCCAACCCCTGTGTATATATACAAATACAAATATTTATATATGTATTATATATACTAGCAAATCTATCCATCTACGATGGAGGCATAAAATGAGGGATGGAAGTCATAACAGCAGTATGTATTGAGAAATGTGTAAATGGACTTGATAGATTATTGGGCGATGTCTTAGAGAAGTCACATTATTTTTGGTGATTCAGCATTCTATTGCAGCTATATGATATGTGTTTGCGACTGATATGTGAGGATGATTCACTCCTGAACTGAAATAGGCTCCCAGCCTTTGTATCATGAATGGTTATGTGGACCACTCCTAATGAAAGCCAAACCTTCCTTTGACCACTACATTGAAAGTATTAAGAAAATAATGTTATTTAGATATACTTTTATTTTAGTTGTTTACACTATTTTACACTTGTTTATACTCTTATACATTCAAAGTTCACAAATTTCCTTATTTCAGTTATGTATCATATTCCTTTTGATAATATCAATATGATTGCAAAAATTCTTTGTATGGCCATGTGTAAACATTGGATTGGGTAAAAATACACCTACACAATCTAAAGTTTGGCCCTGTGCCTTGTTTGCTGTGAATGCACCAGCAGAATCTTTAGGGTTGCAAAAAAATCAAACTAAGACTTACCTCTCACTGTTCTATGTGAATAATGTCTGGATGTTCTGGTGCTATAGGTTATTTTGATTGACAAAATCCCTTCAGATAGATGGCCCTGCTCAATCTGTAGAAAAGGCGTAGGTAGAAACTCTATAAGATGTATCCGGTGTAAGCTATGGACACATAAGAGGTGCAGCAATATCAAAGGAAGGTTAACTGAAAAGATAGTTTTTGTGTATGGCAGATGCACAGGGGCAATAAACACTAAAGATGTGCAGAAAACAGCTTTCATCACATGCCAGTGGGAAAAAACTAGAAGTAGTTGATAGCTTCTGTTACCTAGGTAACTAAGTCAGTAGCAGAGGTGGATGCTCTGAGAATGTAGCTGGGCAAAGTTCAGAGAGCTCCTACCTCTACTGGTAAAAAAGGGCCTCTCACTCAGAGTGAAAGGTAGACTGTATGACACATGTGTGCGAACAGCCATGCTACATGGTAGTGAAACATGGGCTGTAACTGCTGAGGACATGCATAGGCTTGAAAGAAAGGAAGCGAGTATGCTCTACTGAATGTGTAATGTCAGTATGCATACACGACAGAGTGTAAGCGCCCTGAGAGAAAAGTTGGACATAAGAAGCATCAAATGTGATATGCAAGAGAGACGACTGCACTGGTATGGTCATGTGTTGCATATGGATGAGGACAACTGTGTGAAGAAGTGTCACACCCTAACAGTAGAGAAAACTTGTGGAAGAGGTAGACCCAGGAAGACTTGGGACAAGGTGGTGAAGCATGACTTTCAAACGTTGAGCCTCACAGAAGCAATGACAAGCAACTGAAACCTTTGGACAAAAGCTGTGCTTGAGAAGACCCGGCAAGCCAACTGAGATTGTAGCTGTGGCCTGCGCCAGTGTCACATAACTGGCCCATTTAAGAGTATCCTTCAATTGTTAGGCAATAGGCTGTGCTTCAGAAGACTTGTTAAATCAAGTGAAATCGTTTTTGTGACCGATTCCAGTACCGCTTGACTGGCACCCGTACTGGTGGTATGTAAAGAGCACCATTTGAGCGTAGTTGATGCCAGTGCTGGTGGCACGTAAAAAGCACCATACAAATGTGGTCGATGCCGGTATCATCTGACTGGTTCCTGTGCCAGTGGCATGTAAAAAGCACCATTCAAGCATGGTCAATGCCAATACTGCCTGACTGGCTCCCATACCAGTGGCACATAAAAAGCACCCATTATACTCTCAGAGTGGTTGGCGTTAGAAAGGGCATCCAGCTGTAGAAACCTTGCCAGATCAGATTGGAGCCCGCTGCAGACATCTGGCTCACCAGTCCTCAGTCAAACCGTCCAATTCATGCCAGCATGGAAAGTGAACGTTAAACGATTATGATGACGATAATAATCAATACATTACAAATATACATAAAAACATATAAATAAATAGATATATACATTAGAAATATATTGAAAAAATAAATACATATATCGGTCGACTGACAGATTATAAAATGAAGTCATAAAAAGAGTTAAGAGTCTACAAAAACGCAGCACAAGTGAGACTTTTAAATGAAGGAGGTGGTGTGCAAAAATAGATGCAAATACCTTTTTTATGACAACTGGATCCCCAGAAATGGCCACAGGAGTATTAACTGGATTAGTAATAGTCAAACATTTTTTAAAGACTCTTAACTCTTTTTATGACTTCGTTTTATAATCTGTAAGCTGACCTGTATTTGTATTTATTTTTTCAATATATTTTTAATGTATATATCTATATGTTTATATATTTTGATATGTATATTTGTAATGTATCGATTACTCTATATGTTTTTATATAACTCTTTTACTTGTTTCAGTCATTTGACCGTGGCCATGCTGGAGCATCGTCTTTAGTCGAACTAACTGACCCCAGGACTTATTCTTTGTAAGCCTAGTACTTATACTATCAGTCTTTTGTGGCAAACCCCTAAGTTATAGGGGTCGTAAACACACCGACATCGGTTGTCAAGTGATGGTGGGGGACAAACACAGACACACAAATACATATACATACATACATACATACATA
>NW_026420302.1:0-656 GCF_001194135.2 Octopus bimaculoides
ATATATATATACACGCACACATCGATATTCATATTGATATTTAACAATTTTCATAATGTATTGAAAAGATGATTTAATGAAGCGATCGACAAAAATTTCCTAGGAACCTAGAAGGCGGCAGCCGAAAATTTATTGATTCGTATTTTGTCCGTTTCCACTGGAATATCGGCTCAGCGTTTAGTTAGCTCTGATGCGGGTGGATGTAGTAGGCGGCTCGTTTGTTATAAGGTATTCTGTAGAATTTTCTAGTAAATATCTCGCATAACGATGAAACAAGGAGAGACCACGCCGGGACATTTATTTGTCCATAGAAAACACATGACTGGATATTTAGAGGTACCCCAGTCATTCAACAGAGATATTCAAGTCGTTCCACAATCACACTACCTCTGTATGAGATAATACACATTACTTGTAGTATACATTTCCTTTCGTTTACATCTGAAACTGTTTGGAAATCTTTAAGTGCCTCATTTTTCCATTCCACTGTACATCTGCTTTCTTGCTGGCAGAAATCATTTTGGTACACACACATATACTATAAAAGTGTGCTGACTTCAATCACTGTTACCAGTGAGAAAAACTTCTCAGTCAATTCCAACGTTTATCTTTGTTCAAAAGCTCTTCTAGCATCTATTGCTTGAGGTGAGACAACA
>NW_026420303.1:0-339 GCF_001194135.2 Octopus bimaculoides
CACACACACACACACACACACACACACACACACACACACACAGAAATTTTTGGACATGAGACTCGTGAAGCGTGCGTGTTTGTATATATACTACACATATATAATACATACATGGCTATGTATATAGTATGTATGTTTATATATATATATATATATATGTATATACATACGTATATATGAAATCATATGTTGTATAAACAATACTATTGTCGCTTTAAGAAAACAAAAATTCATGCCGCGAGGATTGGTGTATATACAATATTGGAAGAGAAAAACATTCATGGGTGCACACACGCACCAATATGCACGTATAACTCTGCATATATCATGATATATATA
>NW_026420304.1:0-209 GCF_001194135.2 Octopus bimaculoides
GGGTTGGATGATTTGACTGAGGACTGGCGAACCAGATGACTGCACCAGGCGCCATTCTGAATTGACAGAATTTCTACAGCTGGATGCCCTTCCTAACACCAACCACTCCAAGAGTGTAGTGGGTGCTTTTACGTGCCACCGGCATGAGGGCCAGCCGTTTGGTACTGGCAACGGCCACGCTCAAATGGTGTTTTTTATGTGCCACCTGC
>NW_026420305.1:0-497 GCF_001194135.2 Octopus bimaculoides
TGTGATTAATCTCAGTTACCTCAATCTTAGAACCTATAATATTATTACCTCACTGAGGGTCCTCATCTCTATTCAATCCATTCACGCCTGTCTTAAGAACTTTAGAATTATGTGCTGCAATAACCTGCTCTTGGTTCTTAGTATTGGAAAAACCAAACCTAACACTATACGTATTAATAATTTTACCGTAACGCGAATTTGCAGGGAAATGCTTACTAATTATCTCCCTAAACTGAGCTACCAAATTCGACTTAACATTTTTACCAAATGGTAAAATAAACCAAAGATAACCATCATTAATATTATTAAAGCCTTTTGCAAAATACCTAAAACATTTAGAATTACGCATGACGTTATTACGAGTATATCTTTGATAATAATTTTTTTTATTATTACTCCTAACCAACCTAACCTTATTATTCCTAACATCCCTATCTAATCTAACCGCACCAGATTCAGGTTTAACATAATAAACCTTATCTTTAAAACCAGCCCTA
>NW_026420306.1:0-217 GCF_001194135.2 Octopus bimaculoides
GTGGTTTTATATGACTTCAATGCATTATCAACATCTTCTGGAGTTCCACATTTTATTTGCGCATAATCTGTAATTGAAAACTGTGATGTTTACCAATGCTGCATATGTATGAGGTGGGAGAGAATGGGGAGATATATATATAGAATAAAAGATACTTAGTAGGACATGGGTCACAGAGAGATGCTGTCATTTGCATTTCTTTGATTCTGTGATTGGA
>NW_026420307.1:0-388 GCF_001194135.2 Octopus bimaculoides
AACTATATTTTCTCTCCACCAACCGAAGAAGAATATTTACTTTGCCTAACTCACTAACTTGCCTTCCAATAAAATAAAATAAAATAAAATAAAATAAAATTCAAAAGAAATTAAATAGAATGTAATACACAAAATTAAATAAAATATAATGTGATATAATATAACACAAAATCACATAATGTACCTGTATATAACATGAGATAACATAATTTAACTTAACATAATACAATAATGTGACAATAACACATAATACAATATCATGTACAACACACACACACTCATTCACAAATATATGAATGTGTGTGTGTGTGTGTGTGTGTATATGTATGTGTGTGTGTATACATATATACATATGTGTATATATGTATGTATATATATATATATATAT
>NW_026420308.1:0-613 GCF_001194135.2 Octopus bimaculoides
TCTCATTTTTTCTCCTTAGGCATTTTTCTCCTTAGGCATTATATTTTATAATTCATTACAAACCTCTGTACAGCTATTCACGGTTCACTTTTTTTTGTTACAGACAGCTCTATGAAAACGATATCAATGAATTAGAAGTTGGATGTTTTCAAAATCTTCCCAGTTTAACGATTCTGTAAGTAGGATTAGTTTTTTGATTCTCTTTAATTGGCAATATAATTCTAATCATTTAATGTTTTTCTATGCTTTCTTTGTTCTCTCACTCTCCATGACGCACTATATACACTCAGTCGCTTTCCACAGGAATATACAATTCTTTGTGAATGTCTGAGAAGTTATGTGTGTGTGTGGGGGGGGGGGGCGTGTGTATGTTTATGTGTGATTATCAGTGTCAGATATAGTTGCCAGAGATCAAGGGAAAATTGCTTTCACATCGATATATCAATACCAGCAGATGAGAAAGTTTCTCTAAAAGAAATGGAGAATTTCTCAAAATACGAAGACAGGGAAATAGAGGTAACCCGAAGGTGGTGTCTAAAAACAGAGACAATTCCTATAATAGGAGGCGCATGATGGAAAATACATGACAAAAACACCAGGACTTACAAATATG
>NW_026420309.1:0-399 GCF_001194135.2 Octopus bimaculoides
GTGTGTGTGTGTGTGTGTGTGTGTGTGTGTGTGTGTGTGCGTGTTTTCTTGTGTCTGTATATGTGTGCGCGTTGTGAGAGTGTGCGTGAGTGCGTGTGTGTTTGTGTTACGTTTAAATTCATTAAACTGGATTTTATTATTAATACAGCTTATTAGGTTCTACTGTTGTTGACAGGTTTAGTAATGCATTCATCTCCGCCTTTCATCCTTTTCAGAAGAGAATATAAAGTAACCAGTCATATACTCGGGTTCAAATAATCGAATAGGGCTCTGCCGCTAAAAAAAAATGTCTGGCCTTAATGCAAAATTTAAAATAATTATATGTGTCTGTCGTGCAAGTATATAAATACATACATACATGTCTATCTATCTATCTATCTATCTATCTATCTATCTATC
>NW_026420310.1:0-907 GCF_001194135.2 Octopus bimaculoides
GAATGTGTTGATGGACTGTACGTGTATAAACCAAAAGTAATTCAAATAGCTACAGCTTGTGCGTGTGCACGAAAAGTCGAAATACAAAGTGATGGAAGCGACGATGAATACGCGTCGTAAAAACGGATAGAATAACGACGTATGAATATGTAACGCAGACGTTATTGAATATTTTATGAAAGATTAAGTCGACTACCACGTGGTTATCATAATTTGCAACATGTGTTGCTTAAAACTCATATACAACTTGTATCTTATATAATTCCATATTTTATAAATTATAAGAATATATTTGTAAAATTCATTAGCTAACGAATATAGAATATTTTGTAACTTTAAATTGAATAATTTATAATTCAACTGAACTTGAGAATACTTATAATAAATACAATATAATTACGTATACTTAATTTATAAACCAACAGAGCCTGTGTATATTTAAATTAAATACAAGATGCTTAAGTCTTTGTGCATCGTGAGTATTATCATGAGTGTACATATTCATACAAACACATAGAGCCTTATATATACATATATATATATAGAGAGAGAAGAGGGATGACCAGCAAAAGTAGATTCCTATATGCTAGAAATAGATGCCGAATCATCTAACCACGCATCACAACTATATGTGCACGACATAGTGATATCATATCAAGATAAACAGTGCATGACCTTGTGGGTGGGGCCCAGTTAGAATTTTCTTCAGGTATCCCGCTCAAAAGGTCCCTCGTGTTTAAGGATGTGGAGTAAAACACCCATGTTTCCAAAGGTGAATTATCCAAACCGCAAAGAATTCCTCTCAACACATGGCTATGATGCTCCACCACTACTTCTGATTATGATCAAAGATGCACATATGCTAGACCACTGGTTCAAATTGATTAATATCAATTTCTACCCTCAT
>NW_026420311.1:0-223 GCF_001194135.2 Octopus bimaculoides
GTAAGCTGGGGATCCCCAATAGTGTTTCAAGGCCTCTTGAAAAAACTGTTGTTTTAGATATATGCATTGGTATATATTCTGTTCTACTCTAGGCACAAGGCCCGAAATTTTTGGGAAGGGGACCAGTAGATTAGATCGACCCCACCACGCAACTAGTACTTAATTTGTCGACCCCAAAAAGATGAGAGTCAATGTCGACCTCGGCGGAATTTGAACTCAAAAC
>NW_026420312.1:0-388 GCF_001194135.2 Octopus bimaculoides
TTTTTTCGTACATTCTCCCATATATATATATATATATACATATATATATACACATACATATATATTTATATATGTTTGCATATATATATATATACAAAAATATGTATATATGTATGTAAACACGCACACGCACGCACACACACAAACACATAAATATGCTTCCCACTCTCACAAATCTATATATATAATAGCAGAATGGAGAATAATCAGTTTATAAGAATATTCACGCATACATTTGTACGTGCATATATACATACATATTTACTTACATAAATGTGTGTTTGTGTGTGTGTATGTATGTATGTATGTATATTTGGATATATGTGTAAATTGTATGCATGTATACACATATATATACATATATGCATATATATGTAAATATATATAT
>NW_026420313.1:0-487 GCF_001194135.2 Octopus bimaculoides
ACAAGAACTTCCAATATATTAACTGGATTCTTGTACAGAATTCTTGAGACATGAAGAATTCATACCATCATCATCATCATCATCATCATCATTTAATGTCAGCTTTCCATGCTGGTTTGGGTTGGATGGTTTGATATGGATCTGGCTAGCAGGGAGCTTCCCAGATTCCAAATGTCTGTTGTGGCATGGTTTTAATTCTGACGTTGATCGCCTAAAAAATGTGCTAGGTGCTTTTCAATGTGCCACTGGCACAGTGCGTCTGTGCAGCACCGGAATGGGTGCTTTGAAGTGGCACTGGCACCTGAAAGGACAAGGCTGCATGTGTGGAAGACGGCAATTTTACTCAGCAAGTGACCACATCTCCTGGTCCCTTGTCGTTTCCTCAGTGAGGCTCAACATCCAAAGATTCTTTCTCACCACTTTGTTCCACATCTTCCTGGCTCTACCCCTTCCACAGATACCCTCCATGATTAGAGCTCTGCACTTC
>NW_026420313.1:1227-2632 GCF_001194135.2 Octopus bimaculoides
TATATATATATATATATATATATATATATGGGAGAATATACAAATAATAACAACAGACGAGGACAGGTGGTGTAAATAACAAAAGTATATATTAGTATGTCGCTCGGGAATACGGAAAGTCTTTGATGTTTCGAGCTACGCTCTTCAACAGAAAGAATACGGAGACAAGGAGAAAAACACGGAGAAAAAAAAATTGAATAGTGTTCAGTCAACGGTCAATCATATATAATTGTTGGTAGAAACTGTATACGGTTCACTCAGAGAAAGCTATGGTCACATAAGACGTGCTGTGGTATCCCTTAAAGGTTCACAGAGAAAGTAGTTTCTGCATGTGGCATATGCACAGGTACATTAAACACTATGAACATACAGAAATAGGCTCTCTGAAATGTCCAGAAAGGATCATTTGAAGCAGCAGACAGTTTCTGTTACTTCGGCAACCAAGTAAGTGGTGGAAAAGGTAGTTTTGAAAGCATAGTTGCTAGAATAAGTAAGGAATGGGCAAAGTTCAGAGAACTGCTACCTCTGTTAATAACAAAGGACCTCTCCTTCAGGGTGAAAGGCAGACTGTATGATGCCTGTGTACGAACAGCTATGCTCCCTGGCAGTGAAACATGGGCTGTTACTACTGAGAACATGTGGAGGTTTGAAAGAAATGATGCCAGCAGGTTCTACTGGATGGGAAATATCAGTGTGTATGTATAACAGAGTTTAAGACATTTTGAGAGAAAAACTGGGTACACAAGCCATCCGATATAGAGAGAAGACTATGTTGGTATGGTCATGTGATGCCTATGGATGTGGACTGCTGCATCGAGAAGTGTTGGTCTCTACTTTTAGAAGGAATGTGTGGAAGAGGTAGACCCAAGAAGGCTTGAGATGAAGTGGTCAGAAAGGATCTTCAAACACTGGGCCTTACAGAGGAGATGACAAAGGCTCGATACATGTGGCACTTTGCTGTTCTCGAGAAAACACTTCAAGCTAAATAAAAATTGTGGCCATCCATGCATACAGGCATGTCCTCTACATTTCTCCCCCTGTCAAGAGAACCTAATCTTGAGGGGTCATGGGTGCTGGTGCCACGTAAAAGCACCCATGATGGTGCCACATAAAAGGTCCTATGCTGGTGGTACATAATAGCACATATGCCTGTGCCACAGATAATGCACCCAATGCATTCTGTAAGGTGGTTTGCTTTAGGAAGGGCATCCATCCAAAACAGATAAATGGGGTCTGAGCAGGAAAACAGGATAAATGACGATGGTGATGATGACACACACACACACACACACAAACACACACATATGAATATATATTTGTGTGTGTATGTGTGTCTCTCTCTCTCACTATATATATATATATGTATATATTTGACAGGAAGGACAACAAAAGAAAGAAAGAGACC
>NW_026420314.1:0-200 GCF_001194135.2 Octopus bimaculoides
ATATATATATATATATATATATACTTACTCACATACATACATACATATATACATACAAACATACATACAAACATACATGCATACATACATACATGTAAACATACATACATACATACAAACATACATGTAAACATACATACATACATACAAACATACATACATACATGCATACAGACAGACAGACAGACAGACAGACAGAC
>NW_026420315.1:0-248 GCF_001194135.2 Octopus bimaculoides
ATAAATAATACTTAAAATATGTAGATGCTGAGAAACTACAGAACATTTTATGAAAATCCTTCACACTGGAATATACAAAGTAAAATAGTTGAGTTCAGTAATAGCTCATCTCATACAAGGTCTTTGGAATAATGCTTGGTCAAATAAAAAGTGTTGAGCAACTGTATATGTTCTATCGTTATAAAGGTATGCCAATAGCAAGAATCTAAGAAACCTTAGAAACTTCAGTCAGGTGAGGTAACCATAAC
>NW_026420316.1:0-624 GCF_001194135.2 Octopus bimaculoides
GAGAGAGAGAGAGAGAGAGAGAGAGAGAGAGAGAGAGAGAGTGAATGAAAACTATGTTTAATCATTTCCAAAATTTGTGTATTTCATTCCATTGCTGTTTTACAGCTGAGAATCATAACTTGTAGCCTAAAAAACAAAACAAAAAGAAAAGCTAGTTCCTAATCAATATCTTCCTTAACTACATCGAAAGATCTTTTTTTCAAATTTATTGTTCTTCCAATATTTTAGAAATTCTAATTTTATCGTTCATGTTTTCCTTTTCGTCAAACAAACCCCTGCAAAACATGTTCGACCACACACACACACACACACATGCATGCATACATACATACATACGTACATACATACATACATACATACATAAAATACATACATACATACATACATACATACAGTCAACTAGTAGAGCTTAGAATCGTTTCGTGAAACTGTGCCATAGTTATCATATGAGGCAAACAACTTCATCTCCGTCAGTACATTATATAATATTAAACTGCACCAACCAAGTACTGAGGTCTCCTGTCTTTTATGTATTAACAAACATATATCGGTTATGTGTCTATGTATACATGTATACACACACACACACACACGTGACGTCATAAGAATTTATAAACTTTGCGA
>NW_026420317.1:0-391 GCF_001194135.2 Octopus bimaculoides
CCATTATGCTAGAAGTAGATCACCTATGATCTGACCACTAAGAAAAGATTATTCACAAGAAAATTCAGCAAGCAGCAGAACGTAAGCGAGCAAGACAAATTAAAAGATACAAAATATAAAGATTAATCATAGACCAGTTTCGTTGTCACCACTTACGTATTTGCTTACGTAATTGTCCGCAACTCTTCAGTATGATCATCTTGACAATATTATTTGCAGAACCATACATGAGACGTCTGCATGAGATTGAACATGTGTATAATTTGGGGTTATATTTCAAAAGTCTTCGTTCTGGCGCACCAAATACCGGAAATAATTCTGCAGAAAATAATTCTCTGCAATGAATTTTGCCGGTTAGAGAACATGGTTATTTAAATTTAAATAATAAGGG
>NW_026420318.1:0-484 GCF_001194135.2 Octopus bimaculoides
TTCGTTCAACATCCTTAAACAACCTTCATTCAAGGACCTTTTGAGCAGGTGGGTCTACTCAGCCTACAGAAAATTTTAGCTGGGCCCCCACCTGCGAGGTCATGCGCTGTTTATTTTGATATGAGATCACCATGTCACGCCCATATGGTTGTGATGCATGTGCCTAGTGTACCCTTATCAGACGGGCAGTCATGATGGGTATAATGGGCTTCGTATATTTGTATCCCAGTGTCATTTTGATGACATACATTGCCCTCTCACTCAATAATAATAATACTAATAATAATAATAATAATAATCATAAAATTAATAATAATGATGATTTCATTTATTCCCCACAAGGACGGAGGATGAGGGGGAAAATACAAGTGTTGAAGTTTACATAAAGTGTTGGGGTTTACATATAATGAAATGATAAAGAAAGTAAGTATACTCGGTATACACTGAAAAAGAAGTGACATATGCATGGCATACAAAGGTTAAA
>NW_026420319.1:0-317 GCF_001194135.2 Octopus bimaculoides
GAGGAGAAGAAAAGGCAGAAGCAAGGAGAAGAAAAGAAGAAGAAGGAGGAGGAGGAGATGTGAAGAGGAGGGGAATGAGTGGGAGGAAACAAAACAGTGAGAGTTGGAAGAAACAATGGCGATGATGATCGTGCTCTTGGTGTTGTTGTTTTTGATGATGATGATGATGATATGAGTGGTGGTTGCAGTTTTGCTGATGCTGATGATAAATGAAGAGGATGACATAGATTATGACTGGTTAGAAGCAGCAAAAACAAAAATAAAAACAAAAAAAACAAGAAATCGAAGATAGAAAGAGAAAGACGATAAAGAAAATA
>NW_026420320.1:0-202 GCF_001194135.2 Octopus bimaculoides
TTAGAAGGAGACAATGGGGAAAATGTTGCTCCTGATGCAAATCAAGCCAATGGAGTTCTGGAGCGGATTATGGGGAAACAATGTGTTGCATGAAAGGGATGCACTATGGATAAGAACTATCAAGACAGAATTACAAGGAGGAAAGAAACAGAGGAATACTGTCATAAGCACGGTTGATGTAAAGGAACAAATGGGTGGGAAG
>NW_026420321.1:0-238 GCF_001194135.2 Octopus bimaculoides
TATATATATATATATATACACATACACGCACACTCACACACATACACACACACATATATAAGCATATATATACATATATCTATGTACATATACGCGCATATATTACACTGTATCATACAATATTATATATATTACACACGCGTAAACATGTGTGTGTATGTATGTATATATATATGTAGTTATGTATTTATGTATGTATATGTATGTATATGTATGTATGTATGTATGTATGTATGCA
>NW_026420323.1:0-233 GCF_001194135.2 Octopus bimaculoides
GGTTTAAAGTGATTTCTTTTTCTTTTCTTTTTTATTGTTTTGTCTGTAGCTGAGATATTTTGCAAGATCCTATGTATTCCTAAATATTGTAACTTGTATAATAATTACACTGTACTCAACACTGTTAATCTAATATTTCGCCTTTAACACTTGGCTTTGATCCATTCTCTTATCATATCCAGTGTTTCTATTCCTAGACATACACACCACATACCACACAGACACAATCTCTG
>NW_026420324.1:0-252 GCF_001194135.2 Octopus bimaculoides
TTCTTCTTCTACTTCTTCCTCCTCATCTTCTTTTTCTTCTTCTTCGTCTATTTTTACACACATTCACAATCTTCAACACCAACATCTTTGTCAATATCACATACATCATCACAACAAAACCTGTGAATCCTCATCATTTTCACAATGCAAAAAAATTATTATAAACATCACTCCATCATCAGCATCATAACATCAGCATCAACACTCCCACAGTAATTTCCTCTCCTCTGCCACATCACCATACTCATTACT
>NW_026420325.1:0-308 GCF_001194135.2 Octopus bimaculoides
GCATTTGTTCATATAATTTAGTAAAATATTGGTCTGAAATTGGTAAAATATCAGAGTAATCTTTTACAATTTAATTCAATAACTAACACCTCGGCTCACCCAAGGTGTATCTTGATTAACTCCAAGGGTAGTCTGGGTGGTTGGCAGTTTAAAAGGTAGGCCATGGCAGTCAACGAACGAGTATCTGGGCTAGGGTGAGATAATGAGGAATGTGAAAAGACGGGCAAACTTATAGCCCGGAGCTATGGAGAAGAGAAAGACGGAGAAGACTGTGAGCGGTTTCATATAAAATTTTAAGTATTATCTAA
>NW_026420326.1:0-258 GCF_001194135.2 Octopus bimaculoides
GGAAGCTTTGTTGTTTGAAGAAAATTGTGGAAAACAAACCCTGTTCGAAAGCTTCTGACATTGCAAAACAGTTAGAAGTTAGTTCAAGAACATGTGTTACATATCTGCATAAGCTTGGGTATTATGGACAAGCAGCTAGAAGATAAACTCTCCTTCAACCCATTAATATCAAAAGATTTTGAAAATGAAAGGTGTCTATTTGCTTCCTGCATGTCTGTGTATATACATATATATACATACACACACACGCATATATAT
>NW_026420327.1:0-703 GCF_001194135.2 Octopus bimaculoides
CACACACACACACACACACACACACACACACAAGTGTGTTTGTGTATTATGATATCAGATTTTATTGTTAACCGGTCATAAAAGAGCAGATAAGCAGTCTGTGAGAACTCCTGTTTGCCAAAATAACCTAGTTCCCATGGCTGTTTCCGTCAAAGAATTTTGCAGAATTTCATGCCTGAAAACAAATTCTGCAAAGGAGCAACCATAAATATTTTACAACCTCTTTTGTGGAATTTGGATATTTTAGGAAAACAAAAAGACCTGCCCACCAAACAAGAATTAAAAACAAGGTGCCACTTAAAAGGCATTGATGTGGGTGGTGGTGCAAAGTAAAAACCACTGTGCTGGTGCCACATAAAAAGCACTGGTGATGGGCTGGTGCCATAGAAAGATCACTGGTGCTGGTGCCACATAAAAGCACTGGTATTGGTGCCACATAAAAAGATCTGGTGCTGGTGCCACATAAAAGGCACTGGTGCTGGTGTCACAAAAAAAGCAATTGAACTTAGCAGTTCAGCAAAAGAAACTGATAGAATAACTACTAAGAATAAGTCCTTGGGTCAATTTGTTCGACTGAAGTCAGTGCTCCAGCATGGCCACAGTCAAATGACTGAAACAAATAAAAGAATATACATACATATATACATACATACATATATATATATATATATATGATGGTTGTCTACTCCTTAAACAGAGTTTG
>NW_026420328.1:0-149 GCF_001194135.2 Octopus bimaculoides
ATACAACGAACGTACGTACAAACGAACCAACGTATATATGTACGTACGTATGAATGAAAGAACGATCCAACGAAAGAAAGAACGAATGTACGTACGTAGGACCGGAACAATGGACGAACGATCAAACAAACAAGAGAAAGAACGATTGA
>NW_026420328.1:291-403 GCF_001194135.2 Octopus bimaculoides
GAACGAAAGCATCTACGTACGAACGAACGAGCGAATGAACGTATGTACTAACGAACGATAGTACGTACGTAAGAACGAACGATCGAACAAACAAAAGAAAGAACGATTGAAG
>NW_026420328.1:579-692 GCF_001194135.2 Octopus bimaculoides
GAGAATGAACGTATGTACGAACGAACGATAGTAAGTACGAACGAAATGAAGGAGCAAGCGAAAGTAAGAACGAACTAAAGAATGAACTTACGTACGTTCATTCGCTCGTTCGA
>NW_026420328.1:899-1003 GCF_001194135.2 Octopus bimaculoides
TACGTACATTCGTTCGTTCTTTCGTTGGATCGTTCGTTTATTCGTACGTATATGCGTTGGTTCGTTTGTACGTACGTTCGTTGTATCGTTCGATTGTTCCTTTG
>NW_026420329.1:0-344 GCF_001194135.2 Octopus bimaculoides
CTAAAGTTATCTATTACGTCCCCCTTGTTTGGATCTTTCTTCAGCAGCGTCACAAAACCGGGGATGCTCCCGTTTTGCTGCCAAGACGTCTCCAAACAAGTCTGGCATACTGTAAAGCTTGTAGGGTATACCATCCAAACCCGGCGATTTGTCCTTCGAACATTCTGCCATCGCGTCCCGCACTTCTGCCACCGTGATGGCACCTTCGCAGCACCCTGCCTCTCTTGTCGAGAGTCGTGGCAGGCTGTGCAGGTAGGCACTGAAGTCCACCCTGCGTTCTAGCTCGCCACTTGTCCCGAACAGTCGGGCAAAATGCTGTTGAAAGGCCTCACACATTTTACTTG
>NW_026420330.1:0-582 GCF_001194135.2 Octopus bimaculoides
TATACATGTATAGATGCATATATAGTGAACGATGTAGACGTGTATACAGTACACAATAGATGTGTGTGTGTACAAAATGTGTCTGTATATATATATATCATGTACATATATGCGTGTAAATGTATGTTTAGTTTGATGTGCACCCACCCACGCACATGTATACATCAGATATGTACGTATTTACGGACATATATACATGTGTCTATTATTGAACGTTGTGTATAGATATTTTTAAATGTACGTAGATACGGACATATAAATGAAGCTGTTGTATTATGTGTGTAAAATAAATATATATATACATATTTTAAAACGGACATAGATGTATATATATATGTGTGTGTGTAAATATATGAATTTGTATGATGATTTACATACGCATGTATATATATACACACAAGAATAAATATATCTCTGAATGGATATATTTGTGTGTCGTACGATGATGTATACACACATATATATGTACGCACATACGGATATTTTATACACATACAGCTACATTTAAATATATACACATTCATATGTATGAATGTATGAAAAGACGTGTTTGTGTTGTACGATGATGTATATATGATGTAT
>NW_026420331.1:0-227 GCF_001194135.2 Octopus bimaculoides
TCTTTCTTTCTTTCTTTCCCCCCTCTCTCTCTCTCCCTTCTCTTTTTATCTCCCTTTTTATCTCCCTCAGGTTTTATATCGGTTGTGTGTGTGTGAGGATGTTTGGTAGGTTACAGAGGACTCCGAGTTACAAAAATTGTGAGATATTTCTCAAAACCAACCGGCTTTTGTATGAGAGATGTAATGATGATGTTGATGATGAAGATAATGATGATCGTGGTGGTGGT
>NW_026420332.1:0-491 GCF_001194135.2 Octopus bimaculoides
ACAATTATGCTCGGTTGTTTTTACAAATATAAAAGTAGTACTTGCTTCACCTTTTCCATTTATTTTGTTCAATATTTTTGAATTTGAAATATCAAAATTGATTTCATTGGAAATGAAAAAATGTATAAAATCAACTGTAAACCAGATGTTCAGCATAAAATGCAAAAGTTTAAGAAAAAGAATTGTCATCATCGTCATTTAATGTCCATTATCCATGGTGGCATGGGTCGGACAGTTTCATCAGGGCTGGTAAGCTGAGGGGTTGCAGCAGACTTCAGCCTGATTTGGCATTGTTTCTACGGCTGGATGCCCTTCCTAAAGTCAAGCACTCCATGAGTGTTTTGGGCAGGGGTGTTTAAAAATTAATTGATGAGAAATTAATTACAATGTATTGTTTTCTCAAGCATGGCATGTCACCAAAGGTTTCGATCAATAGTCATCGCCTCCGTGAGTTCCAACAGTCAAACATCATGCTTTACCACCTGGTCCCA
>NW_026420333.1:0-221 GCF_001194135.2 Octopus bimaculoides
TTATGTATGTATGTATGTATGTATATAAGTATGCATGAATGTGTGCATATGTAATGAATGAATGTGCATGCGATGCACGTGTTTTTCAAGGAATAAAGCAAAATGAACGCCAAACGAAAAGCGATAAAAATTTAGAAAGGAATCAGATTGAGTGATACAAAAAATGGCGTTAGAGAGAGAGAGAGAGAGGGAGAGAGATAGAGAGAGAGAGAGAGAGAGAG
>NW_026420334.1:0-358 GCF_001194135.2 Octopus bimaculoides
TAGAGGAAAGCAAAAAAAAAAAAAAAGATAACCAAAACGAAAAGCATTATGATTATTTTATGTTTTTGCCTTACTTTGTGACTTCAATATATCCTAACATGTCTCATTCAACTTGTTTGCGAAGAAAATAGTTATTTATAGTGGTGAACAGGAATATCTTATTGTTGTCACGAATATAGTTGGATGAAGTTGGATATGGTAATATGTTAATTCCCAGAACACGTGATTCGTATTGAGTTGATCGTATAATTGATCGGTATCTTACACATTCAATAGAGAACCAGTGGGATTTGCTTTCTCAGAAATTACGAAAATATGTCTGCCTAAAGATACGCACATACATATTCCCATCCATATA
>NW_026420335.1:0-430 GCF_001194135.2 Octopus bimaculoides
ACTCAAGCAGATACGCACATGCACTCACATACATTCCCACATTCAACCTTGCAAGTGCGAGTATACAAAGTTATTTAACCTGCTAGAAATAGCAACCAAATCTTCGAAGCAAACATAAATACACGACCACAGCTGTACCTATGTGTGTCTACGTGTGTGTGTGTGTGTGTGTGTTTATGTGTGTGTGTGTGTGCGTGCGCGTGTGTGTATGCATGTGTGTGTCTGTGTATATATATATATGTCTATATGTATGCATATATGTAGATATATGCATACATATATACATACATATCTGTATATCTGTATATATATATATGTGTGTATGCGTGTGTCTATAGGTATATATGTGTGTATATATATATTTGTTATCTATCTATCTATATATATATATATATGTACATGCATACATACACGCATACACACACATATA
>NW_026420336.1:0-256 GCF_001194135.2 Octopus bimaculoides
CCTTTTTGGATAGACGTGTGACTGGTGACGAAAAATGGATCTTCTATCGATATGTTAAATGTCGTAAACAGTGGCTTCCTAAAAAGGTAAAAAAAAAACTAAAAAAAATCTCAACCACAACCGAGAAAGGAACTTCATGGCAAAAAAGTTCTTCTCTTTATCTGGTGGGATTGCAAGGGAGTAATTCACTTTGAATTGTTACCACCTAATGCAACAGTCAATGCTCAAGTCTACTGTCAGTAATTAGAGCGTTTGA
>NW_026420336.1:266-514 GCF_001194135.2 Octopus bimaculoides
TTACCACCTAATGCAACAGTCAATGCTCAAGTCTACTGTCAGTAATTAGAGCGTTTGAACCAAGTTTTGAAGAAAAAAAAGACCCGCTTTAGTGAATCGGAAAAACAATTTGATATTTCATCAAGACAATGCGTGACCCCACACTGCAAAGATCACATTACAGAAGATCGAAGAGCTTGGTTGGAAAATAAATTCCTGATCCACCTTATTCTCCCGACCTTGCTCCTTCAGACTACTATTTGTTTCGT
>NW_026420337.1:0-226 GCF_001194135.2 Octopus bimaculoides
TGTTTGTGTGTGTGTGTACGTACGTATGTATGTGTGTATGTATGTATTTATTTATTTATAATTATATGTATGTATTTGATTATTTTTCTGCAGCTATATATTTATTGTTGTTTCACGTCTTCTAACAGTAATCACTTATAACCATAGTAATTCTATTAAAATACTTATACAGTCAATTCAATCACAATGACTATAATAATAATTCATACGTGGGAATTATTTAGAC
>NW_026420338.1:0-211 GCF_001194135.2 Octopus bimaculoides
TAATGATGGTGGTTATGTCGTAAAGATGTGATGTAACCAATAGGTTGATGGTAGCCAAGTGAGAGGTAGTCGATTTCCCAATCATTGATACTGTTTCAATCTGATACCATATTGTAATATCAAAATTTCCATGTGTGACACATTGTTATTTATGATATCTAGAACAAACAACAGAGCAACATATAAGTGGCAAATTAGACATGTTTATGAA
>NW_026420339.1:0-313 GCF_001194135.2 Octopus bimaculoides
ATATATATATATAAAGCTGTCCATGTTTTCAATCTACGGAGAAAAAGGTAAATTTGCTATGCTTGCATGTCTGCTCGTAGGTTAAAAAAACATCATACCACGATATTTGTGGATTGGGTTCCCGGTCATGGAGCTCTGATATGAAAGTTTTAAACACATATAATATGCAAATTAGCAACTGCAGTTTCCTGGAGTTACTAAATTGGATGTGTATATAAACAGACTGGTTTCTTTTTCTCTGGAATTGGTCAAATGATGTAGACAACACTGATACATCGGTACGTCTATTAAGACTGTTCACCCTCATATAATA
>NW_026420340.1:0-148 GCF_001194135.2 Octopus bimaculoides
TTGAACAAAGCGGTCGCTGAGGTATAAAGGGAAATAACCCTACATTTGAGGGTTATTTCCCTTTATACCTCAGCCACAGCTTTGTTTAATGTGTATGCTATTGTTTTAATTTGCTAGAAAGAGCAGCGAAAATCTTTTTTAAACGACG
>NW_026420340.1:434-555 GCF_001194135.2 Octopus bimaculoides
TTGTTTATTTAGATCTAGTTTAATAAAATCTCAAAATGTGACAGTCCCAAAAAATATATATATTCATGTGTGTGTCTGTGTATTTATATATCATACATTTATTTATATATATATATATATA
>NW_026420341.1:0-1234 GCF_001194135.2 Octopus bimaculoides
ATATATATATATATATGTGTATTTATATATATATATATTTATATATATGTGTGTGTGCGTGCATGTATGTATGCATGTATGCATACATATTTTATATGTATATATATATATGTATGTATATAAAATTGCATATGCATGTGTGTGCATATATGTATATACTTATATATATGTGTGTGTATATATATATATATACTTATATATACGTGAATTTATATATATTTATATGTGTGTGTACATATGTGTGTTTATATATATTTATATGTGTGCGTACATATGTGCGTTTATATATATTTATAAGTGTGTGTACATATACGTGTATATATATGTATATGTGTTTCAATCTGTCTATTTATCTGTCTATCTATCAATAATATATATATATACACACACATATATATATATTTATATGTGCATGCATATATGTATTTATATGTACATTATATTTATATGTGTGTATATATGTATTTATATGTGCATATATGTCTGTGTGTGCTTGTGTGTGTGTGTGTGTACATTCGGCTTAACCCCTGTCACATAACTGATCATCTTCAAACAGGACTGAGTGTGGATGCTGGGGAAAGGTAGCACCCACCCCCTGTTTATATTCCTTTTATAGCATGACCATTATTGATTTATCAGTTAGTAGAAGGTTTTGATTTGGGCTATTCCTTTCCGCTCTCATTCTTCAAATCCTTCATTTTTACCATTATTATTATTATTATTATGATTATTATTATTATTATTATTGGCAATATTTTACATTTTATTGTTTTGTATCTCTTTTGTTTGTTTATTCTTAAATATTTTTTCTCCTCTCCTTCCAACCCCTGTCTGTCTTTTTCTCTCTTTCCCTCTGTGATCTCACCTTTACCTTAAAAACAATGTTTCATTAGTATTGTTGTCGTCATGGTCATCCTGCTCCTCCTCGTCATCATCATCATCCTCAACATCCTCATCATAGTTATCATCATCATCCTCTTTATTATTATTATTATTATTATTATTATTATTATTACTTTCAAGGGGCACAGTTTGGCTGGTTCTTGTATTGTTCGCAGTCTGTGTGTGCCAAGTTTGCATCAAAAAAGCTAAGTCATGTTACATAGACATTATAGCATCATCATTTCATTCCATCTTTCCATACAGGCATGGACTGGAGTTTTACATTTATAAAGGTGTATGTATGTGCATATATATATATATATATATATATATATATATATATATATATATA
>NW_026420341.1:1685-5347 GCF_001194135.2 Octopus bimaculoides
ATATATATATATATATATATATATATATATATGCACACACACACACACACATATATTCTTATACATAGATGCACTGGCATGCACATGTATGTTAATATCTATTATATATGTGTATGCATATTTCTGTTTACACGTATACATATAATGGTATGCCTCTGTATGTGTGTATGTATGTGGCTGTGTAATTGTGTGTGTATGTGAGGTGTGCGTACAAACACATTATGCCTTTGTTCATAATAAAAATAAAAAATATCTAAAGGCTGTGTAAACATACAGCAGTAGTAATAATATTAATAGCAACAATGGTAATAAAAATATTAATGATAAAATGTTTCAAAGACAAGTTTTGATTGAATATGTGATAAAATGTAAATACAATAAAGTATAATAAAAGAAAATATCTGCATATTAGATATGACCCTTTTATTCCATCCTCTTAGATCTTTTATCCCTAGCTTTCATTAAAATAACAATAATAATTACAATAATGATAATATTACTAATAATAACAGTAATAATGAAAATTCTATGTATTGTTTGTTTTCATCATTATTATTATTTTATTGTTATTTTTATTATTATTAATATTATTATTATTATTATTATATTATTGTTATTATTATCATTATTATTTGTAAGAGGAAGGAATAAAGCGGGAGAGATTTGTGGGAAGCAGAGGAAAATGCTTTAACAAAGGATGGTGAAGCAGATTCGAAGCAGGTAGATAGATTTTAAACCGTTCCTACTTCTCCATAGAAAATGGGGTTTCGGTATGGAATGAAAGGATAGATGGCACAGGATGGGTAAGAATAGGGGATGAAGAAAGTAACTACACATTCAGATGCTCACTAATCACTTAACATAAACAGGATTTAAGTATGAGCAGCCATAAGTTTCATGCTCTCATAGTACAATAGTCAAACAAGGTTGAATGGCATACTGTGTAATATGATGCTGGAAGATTACACAATAGTATTATATCATGCCATACAACCTTATCCAACAATTGTAATATTGTAATATCAGAGCATGAAACCGATAGTACTCATTTCACATTTAAATCCTGTGTATATTAAATGATAACACTGGATGGAGTATGATTCACTTTGTTGATTCCACCTATGATGGAACAGTATTTAATATATATATATGTGTGTGTGTGTGTGTGTGTGTGTGTGTGCATAAGGCAGCAAGCTGGCAGAAAAGGGGTGAGCTGGTAGGGAATGTGGCGAGCTGGCAAAAACGAACACAGACACACGCATACACATATATGACATGTTTCTCTTAGTTTCCTTCTACCAAACCCACTGAAAAAGTTTTGGTTGGCCTGAGGCTACTACAATAACACATACAAGACACTAGTTCAAGGTGCCATGCAGTGGAACTGAACCTGGGCCCATGTGGTTGAGAAGCAAACTTCTTACCACACAGCCACATCTATGTCTATTTACAAATATAAATAAAAATATGTAAATATATAAATTCATATTAAGGTTTATGTATTTTACATAACAAATCAATGTAGTTATTAAGAACAGGACAATAGAAAAATGTTTATATTCATACATGATGATGAGTACAATAAAAGGTCAAATTCCAATAAACGTCAATCAAATACCGAATATATATTCTTCCATTAAGTTTTTGTGTTTTGATTCAAAATCTTAAACAGCTACATCTAATATGATTTTTGGGAGATGTCATTTATCTAGAATTTTCTTTTGAAAAGATAAGATATATGAAGTATTATCATATACAGTCACATTGCTATAGCAAGAAAACAAGTGAATACGGTATGATAGCATAAAATTTCTGAGCCATATTTATTAATCTTTTTTATTATATTTCTATAAAAAAAAAGAAATTCCCAAAACAGAAACAGATTCGTTGATATGTGAATTACAAAACACGAAAAAATTTTTATATGGCTCTAATTGGAAGAAGACGGAGAATTGAGACACATAGAGAACTGCCCAGGGCTTCTAAGGAATATATCAATCACTGTTGATTGAAGACTGGAATAAGTTCTTTGGACTTTCAATGATACATATATGTAGAGAGAGATGGGGGAGAGCACTCTTTGTGCTATAACAAAAATATATGCAAGTACACACATGCATATACACACATAAGTTAATGCATTATATATATATATATATATATATATATGCATGCGAGGTGGGTGCTGAAAAGTTCCTGGTTTTAAGGGTATTGTGAAAGGTCTGGTTGGAGGTACAAACTTCCAGCTTCTTTTAGAGGGCTTAGAAAAACTGGAGGACAGCCACAATAAGTGTTGTGTATCTGAGAGGGGAATATGCTGAATAAAATCATAACTAACTGATCGTCCTGAATTTCCTTTTCCTCAAAGTCAGGAACTTTCCTGCATCCCCATGTGCATGTGTGTGCATATATATATATATATATATACATGCCCAAAGATATACAGAGAACGAAAGAAAGAAAGAGATACACTTTTGTACATATATAGTGAGAATTTACAAAAAAACAAAATATGAAGATGGGTGTGTAAACAACAAACAGATGTATTAGTTTAACGCTCAGTAAGTGAGAAAGTCTTTTACATTTCAAGCGTACACTCTTCAACAGAAAAGAACACAGAAATGAAGATTTATATATACATACACACACACACACACACACACACACACACACATTCGCTCACAAGCAGATATTGGTTGAATTTCAAAAATCCAGGGATAAGCATAAGAGGCAACAATTATGATATTTTCATAAGTTACCTCCCATGATCTATGTATCTGTTTTGAAATCCCATTCAGTGTTGTGTAATCTCATGTATTCTCATCCAAAATGGAGATGACTATAAACACTTCCACATCGGAACACTTGAACAATAGTGAAGATTTCTTGAAAGTATTGGTTGCCTTGTTAACTCACGTATAAAGTAAGCATGCATCTGTGGCTTTGGTTCAAGATATTTGATGCTTTGAAAATCACAATCAAATACCCTACAAATGTTTTACATTCTATAAAATAGGAAGTTTAAGAAATTGGCAGGTAAATTCTATGTAATCCCTTGATTTGCTTATTGTAGCTAACAAATCTCCTTCAGCAATCATTCAACTATGTTTAATAGAGGGAGGGCCACACAGTCTACATCTTTAGTCTGTGAACTACAGGCTCGTTAATGAAAGCCCTTTGTTTGTGATCAGATAATGACTACTGATTGGATGAACTGTCTGGTTTGTTGAATCCGCAATCGAGGCCTACTCAAGCCACCCTATTGTAACAAGTGGCAACAACAAAAATAACAGCAACAAAGAAGGCAAGAAATTCTTGATGGTAGGAAGATATAATAATCATCATAATGCAGTCGCTGATTTATCTTTTCTGTTTACGCAAACTATTATCTGAGCAAAGTTTATTAAGAAAATGTAAATATAATCTCTCTGCCTATATACGTGAATATGCATATATGTGTATACATATATATATATATATAGGTATATATGTATATATGTATGTATATGTATGCATATATGTATATATATATATATGTATGTATATATGTATATATTTGTTTATTTATTTGTGTATATGTGTATATATATATATATATAGTGTATGTATATACATACATATATATATGTATGTATGTATATACATATATATATATATATATA
>NW_026420342.1:0-453 GCF_001194135.2 Octopus bimaculoides
TATATATATATATAAATAAATATACATATATATATAAATAAATATACATAAATATAAAAATAAATATATATATATAAATAAATATATATATATAGAAATATATATATATAAATATATATATATAGAAATAAATATACGAATATAAATATATATATATAAATATATATATAAATAAATATATATATAAATAAATATATATAAATATATATATATATAAATAAATATAAATAAATATATAAATAAATATATATAAATAAATATATATGTATATATAAATATATATATAAATAAATATATGAATATAAATATATATAAATAAATATCTATTTATAAATAAATATATATATATATAAAGAAATATATATATAAATAAATATATATACATAAATATGTATAAATATATATAAATATATATGTATATATAAATATATATATAAAGAAATATATGAATAT
>NW_026420343.1:0-1097 GCF_001194135.2 Octopus bimaculoides
CTCTCTCTCTCTCTCTCTCTCTCTCTCTCTCTTTCTCTCTCTTTCCCCCTATCTTTTTCTTTTTTCTTTTTTTTTTGATGTGAGGAGGAGGCTTACGTTAGGGGCCTTCTTTCATTCTGTGTTGTTTTCTTTCTCTTTCCTTCATTCGTTCTTTCTTTCGTTTATTAGTATTTTCGTTGATTTGTTTGTTTATCAATTAATTTACTAACTCGTTCGCTCATTCGCCAGTTCATTCGTACTTTCTGTTCATGTCTGTGTGTTCTTTTGGGGCTCCTTCACTCTTTTTTTTGTTTTCTTCACGTTTCGTCCTATAATTCATTCGCGTCTTTCTTTCTTTCTTAATATATTAACCTCATTAGTTGACTCATTCGTACGTTCATTTCGTTTGTGCGTCCTTTTTCGAAGATCTTTCATTATATTTCCTTTTCATCTCTCTTTCTTCATTCATTTATTCGTATAACTGTTTACTACTTAATTTATTCAATCGTTCGTTCATTCGTCAATTCATTCATTCATTCACCAATATTATTCATACTCTCTTTTCGGATCTGTGCATCCTTTTTCTTCAGGATCTTTCAGAAATGCTATTTTCTTCTCTCTTTCGTTCGTTCATTCATTCGTGCATCTGTTTGTTTGCTTATTAATTAATTTATCAACTCCTTCACTCATTCTTCCGTGCTTGTGCGACTTTTCCTTTACACTTTCATTACTTTTTCTCTTCTGTATTTCATTCTTTATTCATTCCTATATTTGTTGTTTATCAATCAATCTATTTACTCGTTCACTCATTCGTCTTTTCTTTACGCTCTCTCATTCTGTTTCGTTCATTCTTCATTTCAATATTTACTGTTTAATTAATTCGCTTGAACTTAATTAATTTATACTATATAGATGCACATATATACGTCGTTACGTGCATATATATATATATATATATATATTAACATAGGGTAAAAATCATATATTAATTAATATCGATTAATTACCAGGAAGCTAGCACATTTAAAGAATCAAAGAGATTCAGAAACAATATCTGCAATCTCAGGGGATTAAAGTATATTTTTATATATAACGTTGACCACTAACGTTATATATAT
>NW_026420343.1:3115-4798 GCF_001194135.2 Octopus bimaculoides
TTTGCTAGTTATCCTTCATTAATTAACTCGTTCAAACACCTCCACAACCACCGCCCCCGACCCTCACCATTCCACCACCCCCTCATTAAAAAAATTATTCCATTCTGTTAATTCTTCATGCTTAATCGATTTTATTATTCACTCATTCTCCTTCGTTTCGTTATTTCGTTTTCTTTTGTATACGCTTTGTTTGTTTGTTTGTTTGTTTGTTTCTTTTGTTTTCTTGTTTCTTTCTTCTTTTTCTTTGTCTTTCATTCATTGTTCTTCTTTATTTCTTTCTTTTTTACCCTTCTTTCTTTCACTCGTTTCTCTTTCATTGTTCTTTATTTTTCCTTGGTTTCTTCCTTCCTTTTTACTCCATCTATTGTTCATTTATTATTTCTTTCCTTCTTTCTCCTACTTGCCTTCTTTCTTTCTTTCTTTCTTTCATTCATGAATGTGCCAATGCGGACGTGGAGCAACTACATCGGCTCGTCCAGTTCGTATTTAGATAGAGTATTCTGTAGGACAGTGGATAAAGATAGTGTAGGTTGTCCACAAGTCCATAGAGCCAGGCTACACAGGTCACAAATTCGTGACATGTACGTTCGGCTTATAAGATAAGAATTATATGCAGGATCCCGGTTACTGGAAGCTGAACGCGTCGTTACCGGCGCGACAGGCTTACAGAGACCGCACATTAGTAATAAGAGCGATGACGGGAGCCATGGTCGGCAACAAATGGTGGTTTGCCCTAAAGAGGGAAATCAAAGCAGAATCGGTTAGGTATAGCAAGGTTTTAGCGATAGATCGAAATGGAATAGAGGGAGGCCTAGTTAAGAAATTAGAAGAGGCACTTAGAAGTGGCAGCGCGACCAACGTGCTGGCGGCGAGGTTGGCCCTTGACCAACACTTCAACGCCAACCTCTGATCAACTTCTTCAAGTATTAGGTGAGAGTAGAGAGGAAGGTGAGAGTAGAGAGGCAAGTTTTGTCTAATGAAAATTTCAATAAAGGTGGGTGACTGTAGCAAGGATGGTACGCATGAATGATGGACCCACTTTGAGCATGAACCTAGAGAACAAAAAGAGAAAAGGCGTTTTGCTCTCATGTTTTTTTCCGAGGTTTACCGCGGATATTTTGCGTAGGTTTTTCTTTCCACGGATAACCACAGTCACTGTGTTATTTCGTCCCACTTTTGAGAATTTCAGTTGTTAAAACGATACTTTGTTTTCACTTTCTGTACACGTCCCAAAACATTTTCGATCCCTATTGATTGGTTTCGAAAAGAAAAATTCTACATTGTATTGTCCTCTCTATGTTCGGCCCTGCGAGGCTTAATAGAGAAATCTATGTAGCAGTCTCTCTGTCTGACTGTCTTCTATCTATCTATCTTTCTGTCTGTCTGTCTGTCTGTCTCTCTCTCTCTCTCTCTCTCTCTCTCTCTCTCTCTCTCTCTCTTTCTCTATCTATCTCTGTGTGTCTGTCTGCCTTTCTCCATTATCATTCTCTTTCTCTCTATCCTTCTCTCCATTTAGACACCATATAAACACAAGTACACCGCAACCCCCACACTTATAAATGCATATATATGTGTTGTGTTGTCAGTAATTGAACCAATTATCTAATTACCTTCAAATATTGGGTACTTATATTTATACTTCATAAATTAATACATATATACATACATATATATACATACATA
>NW_026420343.1:4808-7015 GCF_001194135.2 Octopus bimaculoides
CGCCAGTTAAACTCTGAGAAATCAAATACTAATTAACGTTTATAAAATTAATTGTCAGTTTAATGAACGGTAAACAACAATGATATTAGCAACAACAACAACAACAACAACAACGACAATAATGATAGTACTACTACTACTACTACTACTACTACTACTACTACTACTACTAATAATAATAATAATAATAATAATAATGAAACTTATAATAATAATCTTTTAAATAATTATCATAAATGATGATGATGATGATGATGATGATGATGATGATGATGATGATGATGATGATGATGATGATGATAACAATGATGATGATGATGATGATGATGATGATGATGATGAAGAAAATGATTGTAGTAATTGCAATCAGAATAATACAATTATGTCCCCGAGGTGATATATCAATTCGGTTGTCTGTGTGTGTGTGTGTGTGTGTGTGTGTGTGTATGAATATATGTGTGAGTATATATGTTGACATATATGTGTGTGTAGGTGTGTGTATATGGATATATGTGAGTGTATGTATGAGCATGTATGTGCTTGTATGTACCAATATGTATGTGTGTTTCTATATATATATATATATATATATATATATATATATATATATATATATATATATACATATATATGTGTGTCTTTTAATGTTTGATTACGTGCGCGCGCGCTTATATATTTATCGATAAATGTGTATAAATATATGTCTATTACATGGTGGACATTCATAGAAAAATGCATGTAAAAATAGAAAATCTAAAAAAAACAAATTATGCACACACACACGTGTGTGTGTGTGCGTGTGTGTATATACATACAAGTACACACACAGGCACACGAAATAACACACACACGCGTGCACATATTTATATGTATATATATATCTACAAACATGGCAGCCATACATACAAATTCGCACGTATACATATATATATATGTATATATCATATTTATTCGTACACAGATGAATGCATTCTTGTGCTTCCATACTTAAATATATACGTCACATGAGAAGCAACATTATACACACTTCTACACACAAATACACATCGAAAAACCACATCACAATTGCTTTTATTTATTTATTTATTTACTCATCTGTTAACCTTCGATGTACTTTAATGCTCAGAATTTGAATTACAGGCACAACAGAAACAGGAAGTAAGAGTGAGAGAAAGTTGTGGTGAAAGAGTACAGCAGGGTTCGCCACCATCCCCTGCCGGAGCCTCGTGGAGCTTTAGATGTTTTCGCTCAATAAGCACTCACAACACCCGGTCTGGGAATCGAAACCGCGTTCCTACGACCGCGAGTCCGCTGCTCTAACCACTGGGCCATTGCGCCTCCACTATGAATATGTACACATACATGAGTGCGTTAGTCAGTGTTACTCATAAATATAAAATCTGCCTCATTCCTGTTGTTACTTTACATAATCACCTTCTAGGTTTGTGCCAAATACTATGACTTGACGTCATTACAATTCCCGCCAAAGTAATCTACTTTCACTTTTGAAAGGAATTCATTTTGTGTTGTTCATTTTATTTTATATTTTATTGTATTTTGTTTTATTATGTATTTTTTTTTTTTTACTTATTTGGCAAATCAATCTCTGGAGTTTTGTTCTTTCGTGTCAGTTCTGTGTTTCAGTGAGTGTGCGTGTGTGCATGTGTGTGCGTGCATATGTGTGTGTGCGTGTGTCTGCGTGTCTATGTTCGTGTGCTCGCGTGTATATCAATATATATATATATATATATATATATATGCAGCTGTATATGTGTATATATATATTTACATGTGTATAGCTAGATGTATTTATATATGTATAAACATATGTATGTGTACATAGACAAAATTCGAACAACATGCACACCCACCCACACACACACACACGTTTATATGTACATACATTCATACATATATACATGCTTATGGATATTTTCATAAATGCATATATATGTATGTGTGTGTGTGTGTATAAATTTCTACATATATACACACACGCACCCACACACGCACACACACACGCACACACACACACACACACACACACACACACACACACATATATATATATATATTTGTGCACACACGTACGCGCATACGTCATTCTTGATAAATCAGTTATCAACATTTTCCTTCAATCTTACAATCTTATCAAAAGCCGTCTCTGTGTTTGCTAATAGTTCTGTTTGCCTCTCTCTCTCTCTCCC
>NW_026420343.1:7324-7919 GCF_001194135.2 Octopus bimaculoides
TTTTCATAATATCTGGCTGTCTGTATCCTTCTCTCTCTCCCTCTCCTACTCTTTCTTTCTTTCTTTCTTTCTTTCTTCCTTTCTTTCTTTCTTTCTTCCTTTCTTTTTCTTTCTTTCTTTCTTTCTTTCTTCCTTCCTTTATCTGTCTCTTTCTCTCCCTTTTTGCTCTAATCCTCTCTCTGTCTTTCTCTTCCTCTCTCTCATCCCTAACAACTCCTCCCTTCTCTTCAAACTCTCTCCCACCCCACTCTCTCCGCACCTTCGTCCTTCACTCTCCCTCTCTCTCGGTATATTTACCTCTTGCTCTCACTCCTCTATATTTCACTGTCTCGTTCTCATTACTTCTTCTCATCTCTCTCTCTCTCTCTCTCTCTCTCTCTCTCTCTCTCTCTCTCTCTTTCTCTCTATCTCTTACACTCTCTCACTCTCTCTTTCCTCCTCTTACAGCCTGTGTCTTTCTCCCTTAGCATGTGCGCACGCACATGAGAGAAAGACAGAGAGAATGTGTGTGTGTGTGTGTGTGTGTGTGTAAGAACGTGTGCGTTTGTGTTCGTATGTGTGTGTGTGTGTAAGAACGTGTGCGTTTGTGTTCGTA
>NW_026420343.1:7929-8183 GCF_001194135.2 Octopus bimaculoides
TGTGTGTGTGTGTGTGTGTAAGAACGTGTGCGTTTGTGTTCGTATGTGTGTGTGTGTGTAAGAACGTGTGCGTTTGTGTTCGTATGTGTGTGTGTGCGGCTTTATTTGGTTCCACTTCTGTATAACTTTCTCGTAAGTCTAATCTTAGCTCTTCTTCATGTGTGTTTTCCTCCTTGTCTGACTCCCGCATGTGTGTATACACACACACACACGTATATATATATATATATATATATATATATATATATATATAT
>NW_026420343.1:9185-9953 GCF_001194135.2 Octopus bimaculoides
ATATATATATATATATATATATATATATATATATATATATATATACACATGCATTCATTTATATATACATAAATACATGCATGTATATATACGTACATGCATACATACATTCATGTCATGTATGGGATGCAGGAACTTATGTATGAGGGTATATATGTGTGTGTGTATGTGTGTACTTATTTCATCGATCCCGATATTGATGAAAGGCAAAGTCGGCGGAATTTGAACACAGAGTGTAAAGGCGGACGAAACGCCACTAAGCACTCTACCCCGCGTGCTAACGAGTCTGCCAGCTCGCTGTTTCAGACTGGCTTTCTATATCGGCTAAGCGCAGGATTGAAAAGAGCCTCCACAAAGAGTAGTGGTTCCAGCACAGCGCATTGTAGGACTCCGTCGAGAACTGATATCTCCCCTGAGCGACTTTCGTAGCCTGTGATTGCCTAACCCCTATCTTTTAGACGTAATGCAACCACTTCCCAAGATTTCCCAACGAGACTAGTGTCACGCAGCCTGTGAAATAGTCATTTTGTGATTAAAGTTACCATAAGCCTTACTTAAGTTGAAATATATCACATCCTTCCTCCATGGCTAGATTTAATTTGCGTATACAAATTTAATCTGCGATCCATGGGACGAGCCGTTTTAGCGATGCGTCCTGCCCAAGCTCGTCGAAACGCCGGTGTTAAAACGTGGGTGGCTGATGAAGGAGATGTTCTCTATGTGGCTCGTGTGTTCTCGTCTACGTTTGTTTGCAATGTCCTGTACCCA
>NW_026420343.1:16772-17890 GCF_001194135.2 Octopus bimaculoides
AGAGAGAGAGAGAGAGAGAGAGAGAGAGAGAGAGAGAGAGAGAGAGAGAGAGAGAGAAAGAAAGAAAGAGTGTGTTTGCATTGGCAGTGTGATCCACCCAAAGTACAACACGAAATCAATGAATTAACTTGGTGAATATATATAGCTAAGTGATGACGAAATCGAAGTGTATTACAACGTATGCGTGTGTTTGTATTGACAGTGTGATCCACCCAAACTACAACATTGTTGAAAAATTGAAAGAAATGACAACAGAGACTTCGAAATACGTAATAAGGAGAGGAGAGGAAGGAAACAGAAGTGAATTCTTCAATAGAGAAATAACGATGATAAATGGAAGGATATTGACTAACTTCAATAAATGAATAAATTAACAAGATTAATCTATTAGAGGGAAGGTGGTGGTGTGGTGATGGTGGTGGTGTTGGTGGTGGTGGCGGCGACGCAGTGTGCTGTCTTGTGTGCAGTCTATTAGTTATATAATTAAGGGATAATGAAACCGAAGTGACATAATATAACCAGTGCGTATGTTTATATTGGCAGCTCGACCTACTCAAAGTACAACATCATGACAAAAAGAAGTAAATTAGACCAGAGACACTCAAGACAGTAGTAAAGATATAAAAGTATAACAATAAAAGTAAATTCTTTTTCGAGAAAGAAATGTATAAATATGAAAGATGAATCGAAGGAATACCTTGCGAAAGAAATAGAAAAAAAAAAAGAAGCGAAATGCATATAAAAAAGGATGAAAATGGATGAAAATGGTGAAGAATAAATAGGATGAAAGAAATGCAGAAGAAGAAAATTGAGTGAAAAATGCGACAAAAATGGTGAATGTCATGGAAAGAGAAGAGAAGAGAACAACGGCAGATAATGGAAGATAATATTTTTTAAAAAATGGGAAAATAAATAAATATAAGAATAAATTAGATAAAATAAAGACAAAACGACCCCCCACCCGCCAAAAGAAAAAAAATGGGGAAGGAAAAAAAAAACCAGCGTTTCAAAAATAATAAAATATTGAAAGAAAAAAAGAGACGAGAGATGAACGAAGAAAAGATGGCAACATCAACAAGAAGAGGGGAGAAAAATAAAAAGAAAGAAGAAGCGATAGA
>NW_026420343.1:18615-19637 GCF_001194135.2 Octopus bimaculoides
ATATATATATATATATATATATATACGTACAAATATATTTTATGAAAATATCTATATGCATAAACACATTTTAAATAACTATATAGATGCATATCTATATACATATTAGACGCACAAAGACACGCAAGTATATACAATATATATAATAAACGAAATATATATATAATTATACGTACACACACACACACACATATATATATACACACGCACACGCACGTATTCGGACACACACGCACGCACATCTATATGTATACGTAGTTCATTTAAAGCCAATCCCTTTTCACGCCGACTAGCGTTTCACGCCACCATGATCGTTAGGTGAGAGTTCTGTTCACTATAGCAATGGCAGAATGAATTTACGATTTCATATTCACAGAGATTTGCTCTCCCCTTCCCTATATATATATATATATATATATACATATATATATATATACTTACTTGGAAAAGGATGCATGGCGTTCGATCATATAATAATATAAATAATATATAAATATGTGCATATATCCATGCATATATGTAAATACCTACTTGTATATGTATACATACATGCATATATGGGTACAGGACATCACACACACACAAAAAAAACGTTAAACACAATGAGAAACGAAAACATAAAGACGAAAACCGAAAACGAACTTTTTCGAACAACGAAAAAAAACAAACAAACAGAGAAACGAGACATGCAACATAAAGAGTATAACCCTTCGTCAGTTGTCCCTGTTCCATCTACTCTGCGTTTCGAAGGCAAGGACAATATGCGACTTCGTTGGAACAGTCCTTCCCGCAAAGCAAATTAAATAAAATTTGAAATTTTTATATATATATCTATATCTAGCTACCTATATATAACTGATATATCAGCGGTGATAAATATTTCTAAATAGTAGGAAAAAGTTTGAATTAAGCAACTGTGTAGGTATACTAATTAGGCATATGAATATATACTTATCTTTGTGTATACATACATACACACACATACACATACATATGTACATATATATATATATATATATATA
>NW_026420343.1:23800-25747 GCF_001194135.2 Octopus bimaculoides
TATAGATAACACAAGTGGATCGAAGTACTTCCGGAAGTTACCGGAAGTGCAGTAAAACACACCATTATATACTTAACAAGACTTACCCGCAGCTGTTTTTGCTCTGCGTTGTAATCCTTTGCATCGCTTTGCATTGCTTTTAATGATATTCTTCTGGTTTTTGTTGCTGCTATCATTGTTGTTGTTATTGTTGTAGTTGTTGTTGTTGTTGTTGTTGTTGTGGTGGTGGTGGTGGTAGTAGTGGCTTTGGTGTAGTTTGTGCAGTAGTTTTCATCGTACAGTTGTTGTAGTTAAATCTGTCGTGGTTGTAGTCGGATTTTCAGCGTTGGTTGTTGTCTTGAAATTTTGGTGTTTGAAGTCGCTGATGTTTTAGTTGTCTTTATTATTATTATTATCATCATCATCATTATTATCATTATTATTATTATTATTATTATTATTATTATTATTATTTTTCATTGCAGTAGTAGTAGTAGCAATTGTACTAGTAGTTGTAGTTGTGATATAGTTTCAGCCGTTGTTGCTTTAAAAGTTGTGACTCTACTCGTCTTGTTATCACGGTTGTTGTGAAAATATTCTGGAGTGTGAAGATGTTGTTGTTGTTGTTGTTGTTGTTGTTGGGGAAATGGTTGATGTTGTGAGTGTTGTGATCGTTGTATAGTGTATGCTGTAGCTCTAGCTCTAGCTCTACTCGTGGTTGCTGTACAGAAATTCGGAGTTTGAAGATGTTATTGCTGATGTTGCGGTTGTTGTTGTTGATGCGGCAATTGTTGCTACTGCTTATGTAGCATATGCTGTAGTCGTGTAGTTGTTGTTGCTGTTGAGGATCTAGTTGCTTGTTGTTGTCGTCGTGTATGTGTGTTTGTGCTTGTGGTTGTCCCTCAACATCGCTTGACAACCGCTGTTGCTGTATTTACATCGCCCCTAACATAGCGGATCGGCAAAAGGAGACCGATAATTACCAGGTTTAAAAAGAAAAAAAGATAAGTAATGGGGGTCGATCCCTCTGAACTAAAGAAATTCTTCAAGACGGTGCCCTAGCATGGCCGCAGTTGAAATAAATAAGAGAAAGAAAATTAAAGATACAGTCCCTAAGTTTAAAAATATAATACGATTTTGGTTATGGGAGTCCATACGAATTAATTAGTAATCAAAGGGGTCCATAGCAAAAAAAAAAATAAAAGAACAAGAAACAAAATGGTGGCGAATCAGTGCACCTAGTAGGTAACACCGCCTTTGCGTTCACGAATAGAAGTTTAGACAGCGCTGTTTGCCTGCTGCTGGTCCTGAAGCAGCATCGGATCATTTTCGTCGATGTATTGTTAAAACGCATCGACGTCGTTGGCTGTTTCCTGAATAACGCCTGTTGGTAGTGTGTGCGAGCCCGTTCTGCTGACATTCGGTAGACCATAAAATGAAAAGTCGTTACAGCCGACAGTAAGTAGGCTGTCCTCAATGTCGATGAGTGCTCTGTTGAAACTGTTGAAAACATCGTTGAAACCGACGTTCAAGTGAGAAAACAAAAGTTGTCCTTGGTGGTGGTACTCCTCTGAAAGATCTTTCTTGTATTTTTCACATAAGGTTACAGGATCACTGAGTTCGCATATTTGTCGTAGTACTGCAAAGAGCTTTCGAAGACTCCTCGCCGAGCGTATTGTAGCTGCTTCCGCCATTGTTGAGTCCCACTGAGTGCCGTCTTCTAGCAGGTCACGTTTAAGGCAGGCTTCGCGGCATTTAGCAAAAACTTCACCGTTGAAGCTTTTCAGGTTGTCGAAAGATGTCGGTCCCGTGACCTCATGCAGTAGTAGGCGAAGGTAAATACATTCCTGTTGGTTAGGGGCGAACTGTGTAAACTCTTCCAAGGATGGGTGAAGATTTTAAGTTTGGCTGCCCCTCGACGGCTTGTCCTTGTTTCCTTGATTCCCAAATGCGTGTTTTCATTTTCCA
>NW_026420343.1:26532-27013 GCF_001194135.2 Octopus bimaculoides
ATATATATAAATGATTCACCTAAATATCATATCTATCTATCTATCTATCTATCTATCTATCTATCTATCTATCTATCTATCCATCCATCTATCTATAAACACACACCTTTACACCTATCTACATATATTTAGATACAATTCCAGTTTATTAATACTTCTTTACTTATTTAATTCACTTCATACTAAATTATTATTACTAGTAATACTAAACTTATTTCTCTCAATATTGATATTGTTGCAGTTGTTATTGTTTATGTTGTTGTAGTTCTGTTTGTTGTCCATGTTGTTGTTGTAGTTGTTCTCGGTTGTGTATCGTTTGCAGCGGTTAACTTTTAATGTTTTTTCCTATCCTTCTATCAACGAAGTTTTCTTTATATTGTTTACAGGCAATTTATATACATACATATACATACATACATACACACACATACATACATACATACATAAATATATATATGTATATATATATATATATATATAT
>NW_026420343.1:27760-28553 GCF_001194135.2 Octopus bimaculoides
TATATATACACTTACGTACATATTTATATGCATAGGCTCTTATATATGATATCATCCAGACCTTAACTTATGCCTATTTCTATATGGATGTATATATGGACGTATATACGGATATATATATATATGTGTGTGTGTGTGTGTGTTTGTGTGCGTGTGTATGCATATGGACTCAAAAGTAGTACTTAGCCAGACGTGCAAGAAAAAGTAATCCACATGTATAAATACATATATATTATACACACACACACACACACACACACACACACACACACACACACACACACACACACACACATATATATATAAAATTATATGTTTATATGCATATAGTTCTGTATGTGCTTATATCTATATAGTCATACAGACATACACGGACATACACCACACGCACGCACACACACTCATACCCACGCGCATGCACATACACACAAATATACATACATACTTACATACATACATACATACACACATAGACACTTTCGTGTGTGTGTGTGTACGCATTTCTACGCAAAACGCACGTAGCCAGAGTTATAGGAACGCAACTATATTGAAGAACACACAGACATTCTTCAGATCACAGCATGGAATATCTCTCGGGAGTCTTGTGAACTCTATCAAAGACAAATGGTAAAACAGAACTGCTTCTAGACAGAATCATTCCGCTTTTCATTCGGCAGTCTTTAAAGTGTTCTCTTTAGGGGACACACGAAGAACGGACACTTATAAACGTATACGAACCAACACACACACACACACACACACACACACACACACACACACACACACACACACA
>NW_026420343.1:28793-30525 GCF_001194135.2 Octopus bimaculoides
ACACACACACACACACGCACGCACACACACACACACATATCTACATATACATATACACATATACATACGTGTCTATACACATATATATATATTTATGAATATATACATACAGGCATAGACAAATATACATGCAGGCATACATAGGCGCGCGCACACACACACACGGTTCTACCTGTCAGGGTGCCATCTTCCGGTTAAAGAGAGAGAGAGAGAGAGAGAGAGAGAGAGAGACAAATAGAGAGAGAGATGGATGGATGAATGGATGTATATTGTTATTATTATTTTGGTTTGGCTCGGGTTCGGTCTTATTCCAGGTAGGGTTTTTGTGGGTAGCGGTAACCCGTTATCTGGAAAAAAAGCATTATCTTAATGTAGTTACAACACACTTATTCCAAAAGAGGTGAGTGTATGTGTGTACACGCGTACATGTATGCATGTGTGTATATAATGAGAGAGAGAGAGAGAGAGAGAGAGAGAGAGAGAGATACAAGTATGTGTATATAAATACTTCATAATTTTATATATTTGCGTGTAGCTATTTTGTATATAAATATATACTTATATACAGATATGTGTGTATATGTGTGTGTGTGTGTGTGTGTGTGTGTGTGTGTGTGTGTGCATGTATGCCTGCATGTATATACAGATATGTGTGTATATGTGTGTGTGTGTGTGTGTGTGTGTGTGTGTGTGTGTGCATGTATGCCTGTGTGTTGTAAGGGTGATGGTGGAATAATGGGAAGTAATGGGGACTTGTGAAACGCCGTCAGGGAAAGGTGGTGGGGCATTTAGGTGCCAAATGCAGGGTGGCAGTGATGGCGAGCGATACCAAGAGAAAGTCAGTTTATTGCTAATGATAGTAATTTACAAACAACCTAATTATATTAAAAGATCGTTGTTAACCATAGTGTAAAATGTGGTCATTGACACAAACACATACACATACATACATATACACGTACACATACACACATGCACACACACACACACACACATAATGTAAACACACACACATACACATATATAGACGCAAACACATAAACACAGACATATATACACACGCACAAACACACACATACATACATATACACACATACACACACGCATACATGCACATGCACACACACACACACACACACACACACACGCACACACATACACAGATACATGCACATACATAATTATGTTCTCTAGCCGGCAACATATACTGCAGTGAATTATCCTCTGCACAACTGTTTCCGGAGTTAAGCGCGCCAGAGCTGGGACATTTGAAAAATAACCCCAATGTAATCGGTAGAACTGTACGCACGTCTAATTTTATGAAGACAATTCGTGTATATCTCTGCAAATTATATTGATTTTATAACGACTGTGCAAGGATACAGCGAAGTCATGGGATTGCAGCGTGGCAGATTGTGGAGAGGCAATAGAAGAGCTCAAGTGACCCAATGGTGTTTCTTTCAGTGATGCTGAGCGGAGGAATCCTAGAAGATCAACGGTCAGGATCAGCAGACTTTACCAAGAGAGTAACTGCAAAGTATCAATAGGCGTGACATCCATGGTTGTGTAATCAGCTAATGAAAGACTCACTATGACTCCAGCTTCGAAATCAAATTCATAATAATGAAACTGCATGGCGACAGAGAGTCATGAGAATCCACGAATCCTTATGCATTTATATGGTTCTTATATACATACGTATATATATATATATATATATATATATATATAT
>NW_026420343.1:31192-31719 GCF_001194135.2 Octopus bimaculoides
TGGGGTGATGGGGTGGGTGGGTGGAGTGTTGGTGGGGAGGGGAGTTTCGGGTTTGAGAGAATTTAGAAAATATAATGAGATTAGCCTTCGGAGTGTCTTTCGATCGTTAGTGATGGCCAGGAGGGGACTGCGTGGAATAGAAAGAGTGGAGAGAAGCGTGTGTGTGTGTGTCTGTGGGGGGAGGATACACACACGCATTCATGCACACCCATAAATGCACACATACACACACACACTCATGCACACATGTATATTGCATACATACACACATTTGTATATATATAAATGTGTGTACACGTGTGTGTGTCTGTCTGTGTGTGTGTGTGTATGTGTTTTGCCTGCATGTAAATATATACGCATATATACGTATATATATTATGAGAGAGAGAGAGAGAGAGAGAGAGAGAGAGAGAGAGAAATATGAAGAGTGAGACGTTTCTAGCTTTATTGATACAGAGATAATTAGAGAAAGAATTAGCTTGGTAGATACATAGACAGGTAGACAAATGAATAGTTGTGTGTGTGTA
>NW_026420343.1:34946-36010 GCF_001194135.2 Octopus bimaculoides
GTGTGTGTGTGTGTGTGTGTGTGTGTGTGTGTGTGTGTGTGTGTGTGTGTGTGTGTGTGTGTGCGTATGTATATATGTATGTATGTATATATAAATTCATACATATATAAGTACTCAAATGCATGTGCACACACAGAGACATAAACACACACACGCATGCACACACATAGATGCATATGTACATACATATATGCACAAAGGGAGATACTAAAGATAGATAGATGCCCACACACACACACACATCATACACAGAGACCGTTCGAGAGATAACAAGACATAGAAAGACACGAGAGACAAGAGCGACATCATCAAGAAGATAGACGTAGCGACATCACTGTGATAAATAGACTCACGAAAGACAGAAACGCATCTTAAACACACAAAACACACAAGTTCACATATATAAATAGTAATACGTACGCACAGACGACAAAGAAAAATGGCGGCACGGATAAAGAGAGAAGGAGATTTGGAAGGAAAAGAGCGAAGTAAAGGGAGATTAACGCCGATTGCGTGGAGTTGATAGAATAGGGAAGATAAAATATAGACAGGAGGCGAACTAACACAGGATGTGGAGATAGAAATAACGACAGAAGTGAGTATATATATAGAGACTAACATACTCCTACCGGAACTGGTGTATGTTTGTACGTATGTAACTTATGCATGTATGTTATGTACGTGTCTGTATATATATATATATATATATATATATATATATATATACATATATATATTTATATACATATATGTGCATATATATATATATTTTTTTTTTATATATATATATATATATGTATATATGCATGCATGTATGTATATATGTGCGTGTGTGTGTATTTATACAGGCCTAAAGATATATATCTATGTATATATATGCTATGTATGTAATCGTGTACATATTAGTTTATAGTTATATATATATATATATATCAATGTTCCATATGTACTGTACATTGATTCACAAACACACACATGCACACACATACACAAACATATATATATATTTATATAAACATATATGTACAGAAAATATCCAGTAACTTATATGCATATATATATAT
>NW_026420344.1:0-368 GCF_001194135.2 Octopus bimaculoides
TCTTCTTCTTCTTCTTCTTCTTCTTCTTCTTCATATTTATTAGGTAGTATATTTATAGTATATTTATTAGGTTTGTATTTGTCAGCTTCCTTAAATACTGAAAACAGTTTTTTTGTTTTGCTCGTGTTTTGAAGAATGTTAACCTGATAGTTTCTGGTAAGCGAGTTTTGATCTGGTGACGCTAATATGAAACCTTTATATTATTATTATTTGACGAGTACCTTTTTTCTTTTTGTCTCCTGTTCTGAATGTGTAAGTGTATGTGTAAGTGTATGTGTAAGTGTGTGTGTGTATCAATACATTTAAAACTTTATTATCAGAAATTCTATAGTTGCATCAGTTAATTTGGGAATATGGAAAATTTCTGA
>NW_026420345.1:0-223 GCF_001194135.2 Octopus bimaculoides
AGAGAAATAAGATAAATATGGAAACACACACATGTACTCACACACAAACATACATACATACATACAAAGACAAACACATAAACACACTTACACATACACATATATTATGTATGTGCATGCGTGTAGATATTCATATATACAAATATATGTATCTTTATGCATATATGTACGTATGTATGTATGTATATATACATACATATATATCTATCTATATATATATATA
>NW_026420346.1:0-319 GCF_001194135.2 Octopus bimaculoides
AATGACAGAGAGAAAGAGAGAGAATGATAAAGAGACAGAGAGAAAATAACGGAGAGAGAGAATGATAGAGAGAAGGAGAGAGAGACAGAGAGAAAATAAGAGAGAGAATGACAGAGAGAGAATGATAAAGACACAGAGAGAGGGAGAGAAAATAACAGAGAGAGAGAGAGATAATGATAAAGAGAAGGAGAGAAAATAACAGAGAGAAAGAGAATGACAGAGAAAATAAAAGAGAGAGGGAGAGAAGGAGAGAGAGAGAATGACAAAGAGACAGAGAGAAAATAACAGAGAGAGGGAATGACATAGAGAGAGAGAGAAT
>NW_026420347.1:0-215 GCF_001194135.2 Octopus bimaculoides
CACACACACACACACACACACACACACATATATATATGTATATATGTATGCATGTATGAACATAAACTCACACATACATATGCATACTCAGACACATAGAACAAAAGACCTGTATATATGCTCATGTATGGACATGTGTGTATCTTTGTGTGTATGTATGAATGCATATATATATATATGTGTGTGTGTGTGTCTGTGTGTGTGTGCGTGTGTGT
>NW_026420348.1:0-564 GCF_001194135.2 Octopus bimaculoides
TTAAAAGTACAATAAATAAGTATAATATAGTACAAAGTAAATATCATAAGGTCAAGATAATAAAATGACGACACGTGTTTCATAACCAATTTTAATCGATTAAAATCGATTAAAACTATCGAAAATCAATTCTATTCAAAAATATAGTTAATCTTCAGGTCAAAATACAACAATAATAATAAATGAGCGTATATATCAACCAACAATAAATAACAAATGAATCTATATAAAATACTTAAATTTAGAATTAATATAATCTAAATTATCTACATCATTAATATTAGTCATATTATGATTATTATTAAAATAGGCTTTCCATTTAATTCTAGTAATAAAGTCCTTAATATTATTAATAAGTTTCAAAATATATTCCTTTCTAGATGGGATAGGGATATCCTTCAAAGATGAATTCCAAAACAATGGCTCTATCCTACCTGTAAATTCCATAATCAACGAAAATTGGAAGTTAAATACAAACAATAAACGTTAATTATAAAATGGAAATAATAATAACAATATTAGGGATAAAATCGAAAATTACAGGTAAAAACTCAATTAAAATCA
>NW_026420349.1:0-426 GCF_001194135.2 Octopus bimaculoides
TACATACATACACATATATACATATATTTATATGTGTATACATATATATACATACATATGTATATAAATATACTGATATATATGAATATATATATATATATACACACAAATAGATATGTATATATTCATGTATCTATGTATATGTACACGGGTGTTTGGTCGTATACCCACTTATTTACAGACACATAATATATGTATACAAAGACATCTATATATCAAGCGCATGTGGTAAGTAGCTTGCTCCCCAACTACATGGTTCTGGGTTCAGTCCCACTGCGTGGCACCTTGGGCAAACGTTTTCTATTATGGCCTCAGGCTGACCAAAGCCTTATGAGTGAATTTGGTAACTGAAAAAAGAAGCCCGTCGTATATATATGTATATATACATATATATACATACATATGTATATATATATATATATATAT
>NW_026420350.1:0-1039 GCF_001194135.2 Octopus bimaculoides
CAATAACATGAATGAGAACAACACTAACATAATCTACAAGGGTAGCAGCAACAACACCAACAACAATAATAACGATGAAAAACCATAGATAAAAAAATCATCATTCGCGAACGTTACAAAGTGGGGGGGGGGGTCGTCCTTTTACTTGAAGAGAAAGTGGATATCATAAAAAGCATAGGAACAATATTGTTCCCCCTGGGGCCATAGCATTCCCAGAAGAGATAATGATGTGCACCAATAGAATAACAATAATCTATAAGAGCATCAATCGCACAGAAACGATGCTACAATTCCCTTCCCCAACCGAAATAGAAAAGATATATTGAAGATGTATAGCGTTCCGTAGTGTATATCTCCCAAGGAATGCATCAGGGGACCATGGTGGCCATACGTAGCAATAAAGAGGATGTGCGTAGGATGGATACAACGACCTGCACCTTAGTTCGCGATACTACCCTTAGATATGGAACGTTTTGTAACGAAAGTGAGGGTCACAAACGTACCTCCTCATAGGGACAAGCACGGGGAAATAATAAGCATGAAATCAAATCCCCATCAAAATTTAAAAAAAAACAAGTTATGGAATTCCAAGCTTTAGTTGTTCCAGAAGATGTGGTTTCCATACCAAACGTTTTGTCTTTCGGAGATTGTTTGGAAGATGCCGGTGGTCGTGAAGGGTAGGAAACGCAGATGTTATACCTTTGGCAAAATAGATAGTCTCAAAACTTTCTACATCACAGTGGTGAAATTCACAGTGGTGAAATTCACAGTGGTGAAATGACTCGCTGTGCATCGCTGCTTCCAATGCAAAATCTACTGTAATTACAAACAGGGCGGTAGCAGCACCCACCACAACAACGATAAATACAAAAGCAATAAAACATACTTCCACTCAAGGAAAGGCGTGAAAATCCGTGACTACCTCCACCACCACGACCACCACTACCAACAGCAACAGTAAACGATACAGAAGAAATTAAATCCAAATTCAGGCTACTCTTCGGATATAAAAGTGACCGTGGAAGACATGATGATGATG
>NW_026420351.1:0-514 GCF_001194135.2 Octopus bimaculoides
TATATATATATATATATATATACACACACACACACTCATATACACATGTCTACATACATATACATACATACATTTAATACAGCTAATAAACACAAAAGTTACAAACAAACAAGATACCACCGCATCTCCACCATAACAACAACAGCAGCAACAGTTTTATCCCTTTCTCGATTCTTTACAACGAGCATCATAATTAAGAAAACCAACTTAATTAGCTAATTAATTGTGGACACTTAATGACCAGTAGTAGGGTTTGAAACCTTGTATTGATGTGTGTACTGTTGGGAGAAAGGTGTGGGTAAGGGTTAATAAAAAATCCTGAGTTGTGGTGAGGAAAGCTTTTAATTAGTTAATTAGTGGAGAGAGTCATTAAATGTTGTCTTTGAGAGAGGGAAAAACCTGAGAAAGTGATTGGGTGTATATATGTTATGTACATAGATATAACACGTGTAGATGAGTGAGTGTTGACTGGGGAGATTAGATAGATGAATAGATAGATAGATAGATAGATAGA
>NW_026420352.1:0-977 GCF_001194135.2 Octopus bimaculoides
ACATGATAAAAGAGATAGGGTCATATGACTGATATCTTCAGAAAGTCCTTCTTTTAATGAATATAACCTAATTATGCATAAACGTATTCATACAGTAGAGAAACCATATCATTGTGATATCTGTGGTAAATCATTCACTAGGAATAGAAATGTTACTGTGCACAAACGTACTCATACAGGAGAGAAGCCATATCATTGTGATGTCTGTGGTAAATCATTCTCTCATAGATGCGTCTTAACGATACATAAACGTATTCATACAGGAGAGAAACCATATCACTGTGATATCTGTGGCAAATCATTCTCTTGCAGTGCTCATGTTATTGCACACAAACGTATTCATACAGGAGAGAAACCATATAATTGTGATGTCTGTGGTAAATCATTCTCTGAAACTTGTGCTTTAACCAAACACATACGTATTCATACAGGGGAGAAACCATATCAGTGTGATATCTGTGGCAAATCATTCTCTCACAGCCCTGATTTAACTGCACACAAACGTTCTCATACAGGAGAGAAACCATATCATTGTGATATCTGTGGCAAATCATTCTCTTGCATTGGTCATGTTATTGCACACAAACATATTCATACAGGAGAGAAGCCCTATAATTGTGATGTCTGTGGTAAATCATTCTCTAATAATAGTATTTTAACTAAACATAAACGTACTCATACTGGAGAGAAACTATATCATTGTGATATCTGTGGTAAATTATTCTCTAACCGTTGTCATATGACTGTGCACAAACGTACTCATACAGGAGAGAAACCATATCACTGTGATATCTGTGGTAAATCATTCTCTGATAGTAGTAACTTATCTAGACACAAACATATTCATACAGGAGAGAAACCATATCATTGTGATATCTGTGGTAAATCATTCTCTCATAGTTTTTTCTTAAAAATACATAAACGTAATCATACAGGAGAGAAACCATATCACTGTGATATCTGTGGTAAATCATTCT
>NW_026420353.1:0-268 GCF_001194135.2 Octopus bimaculoides
AACAAGCTTCGAATTTACAAGGAAAATAGAGAAAACTGAGTATCGTGCTGCCACAAAGTACCTTCATTTGAAAAGCATGACTCCATCAGAAATCCATGAAGATATGGTGAGAACCTTAACAGACAATGCTCCTTCATATGCCACAGTCAAACGCGGGGTAAATGAATTCAAGCGTGGCAGGGAGAGTGTGGAAGATGATCCAAGACCAAGGAGACCTCCCAAGGACAACCTTGACCTTGCTCTTGGTATGATAATGCAAGATCGCTGA
>NW_026420354.1:0-222 GCF_001194135.2 Octopus bimaculoides
GGAGACCAAACTCAACATTAAGATTGTTGAAAAGCCAAGGAACTCCGTCAAATCACAACTATGTAGGACGTACCCCTTTAAGAATACTATATACACCAATGATAACTGCATGGTATGTCGGATTAGCCCTGGCATTAACTGTTGAACTAGAAATGTAGTTTACACCATAAGGCATGAACATGACATACATAGGGGAGACATCTAGGAGCATTGCAGAATGAC
>NW_026420354.1:323-483 GCF_001194135.2 Octopus bimaculoides
AGGTAACCTGGGTCAACTTGACATCCGCATCTTATCCAAGCACCCAAAGGTGCAAATACAGGAGTACGTCCTCATAAAGGAAACTTCCCCAATACTAAATAAGAAATATGCATAGTAGATATCATACCCGCATACCCACAGTTTACACAGGTAGAGTAGA
>NW_026420354.1:493-894 GCF_001194135.2 Octopus bimaculoides
AGTAGATATCATACCCGCATACCCACAGTTTACACAGGTAGAGTAGAATAGTTAATGGGCTGTTATGTAGATAGATGTATGTATGTGTGGGTGTATGTATATATGTATGTATATGCACATGTATGTAAGTATATGGATATGAAAGTAAACAGATCAACAGACGGATAGGAACATAGGTTATATGAACAGACAAACACACATACACAAATGAAGACTGTAACACATGACCATATATACACACACACTTTACTTCACACAAGGACACATTTGGAGACACGTCCACATATATGGAGATGCACATTCATACATACAAACACAGTACATAATTGCAAAACACACACATACACTCAGACAAGGAGATAGAGGTACACACACAAACACACATGCAAACACACACACAT
>NW_026420354.1:904-1039 GCF_001194135.2 Octopus bimaculoides
CAAGGAGATAGAGGTACACACACAAACACACATGCAAACACACACACATGCACACACATACATAAAAACACACAAACACAGACACGCAAACACATGAATATGCAGAATACATACATACAAATGCACACACATACA
>NW_026420355.1:0-155 GCF_001194135.2 Octopus bimaculoides
TCCAGCATGACCGCAGCCACTTGGCTGAAACCCATAAATAAATAAATATAAATAAATGTATACAGATATACATATATATGTATACATACATGTATATATATATACATATACATATGTATATATGTATACATATGTATATATGTATATATATGTAT
>NW_026420355.1:249-362 GCF_001194135.2 Octopus bimaculoides
ATGTATATATGTATATATGTATATACATATATATGTATATATATGTATATGTATACGTACATGTATACATATATACATATATATATACATATATACATATACATATGTATATA
>NW_026420356.1:0-254 GCF_001194135.2 Octopus bimaculoides
TTCACAGAAATATTCTTAACTGGATCTTTGGCTGTCATCTTCCAGACCAGTCATAAACAGGTTTGTCAAACTCCAAACAAGATTAACCTCCGTAAACCAGTCACCGATAAAATATATACAGATTATTTCTACAACTATTTCTAGATTATTTCTACAAGTATTGAGAAGTATGTGAAAGTCTGGTTCTTACGAAGAGACAAACAAGACTATATATCTATCTATCTATCTATCTATCTATCTATCTATCTATCTAT
>NW_026420357.1:0-248 GCF_001194135.2 Octopus bimaculoides
AAATCTGTGGTATTGAGCAGAATATTTGCTGTAGCCCAACTTTTATACCAGAAGCCATGAGAGCCACTGTCTGGTACTGCACCAGGGCATTTATTATTATTATTATTATTATTATTATTATTATTATTATTATTATTATTATTATTATTATTATTATTATCATTGTCATCATCATCTTAGAGATGTACAATACAGTACCAGTGAAATGTAGCACAGTATGAAAACCATATGTACAGTATCAGAAAAGT
>NW_026420358.1:0-262 GCF_001194135.2 Octopus bimaculoides
TATATATATATATATATATATATATACACACATATATATTCGCATACACACCTTTATTCTATTAATGGCCTCAGTCATTGGTCTGCGGCCATTCAGGGACACCAACTTCAAGTGCTTTTAGTCGATTATATCGACTTTGTCTGGTACTTGTTTTATTGATTACAAAAGAGGGAGGAATAATAACAACGTATTCTAACTCGCCACACCATACGTATATATACATACATACATATATATATACATATATATATATACATATACA
>NW_026420359.1:0-451 GCF_001194135.2 Octopus bimaculoides
TATATATATGTATGTATGTATATATATACATATATATATATACGTACGTATATACATACAGTACGTGTGCGTGTGTCCCTGCTAATACACAAAGGCAGTACAGATGCACCAAATTAAATATACCCGACTAAATTCCTCGAAAATCACACCATACCCTATTTTCTTGCATATGAAGAATATACATTGCAATTATCAATGCTTGTGTCAACTACTTGCAAACGGATGGATTGTTGCGTTCCTCGAGGTATTCGATCACAGGCGTGCTCATTTAGAGCTGACCTCAGGCTAAAGAAGACTAATAAGAAATGGTTCATTTAGTCGAAATGCAAAAGAATAAGCAGGTAGTAAATCCCTGAACGCAAAACATGAATCTCCGAACACACACACACACACACACACACACATATATATACATACATATATTACCTATATCGCATCAATATGCATGCAT
>NW_026420359.1:1132-2110 GCF_001194135.2 Octopus bimaculoides
TCTAATTTAGCTTATAATTCAAAAAACTTCTGCAATTTACCGAGAACAGCGCGGCCCCAAAATTTTCCATAGATTTTAGTCTTCGGCGACTTTATTTCATTTGAATTTCTTAATTGTTTATGGTTAATTCTTTTTTTAAATATATTTCATTACCGTTTGCCATTTCTCAATTGTCGAATATTTAGCCTTTTACTTAATTTTCCTTCACTTCAAAGTATATTTTACAACCAACCCAACAAAATTAAACGTTTTTGCGTTTCGTTTTACTATTTCACGAATTTTGTATTTCTGTCAGTGCTATACGTATATAGTTTAATCCGATAAACTTCTCGGAAAATGCATATTATTTAACATACATGCACGCGTGTATTTAAGCATGCGTGCATTTTTTTGCATATATCGCTTGAAGGTACCGGTCACATTTCTTAAGAATTATTGTTGTATTAGATGGTTTCTGGTTCGTCATGGCGTCTAAATCAAATGGTCGGATGGACGGCCTTCATGCTCTAATATAACAGTGTTCTATGCGGTAATTTACTAACGATCCATCAAAATATCTCTTTGCTATGATTTCTTATATATGAATACAATATGACAACTTGACCCCTCTAGGATATGCTTATATTACAATCGTTAACTATAAAATCTTGCAGTATAAAATCTTGCTATGTATTCACGAAGTTTGATATTTTAATCATATACTGAAATTCCTTTATTGATTCTGTTGATAATCAATACACCGTCGTTATACTTTGGCAAAATAGTTCGTAAAATATCATTTGATGAAACGGATTGGTTACATAAAACACGCTAATTTACGTAATGTTATCTAATGTGCTATGTACGGGCTTTGTATTTGGGAATAAACTTCGCTATCGTAAAGCATGTAGTGATGTTTCGTACAGTCTATTTTTATCGTATACCCCAACCACACATACACGTACGCGCATGAACACACACACACGCACACACACACAC
>NW_026420360.1:0-387 GCF_001194135.2 Octopus bimaculoides
ACGTGAAATGAAATTCGAGCAACATCGTTGCCAGTGGAGCTGGACTGGCTCCTTTGCAGGTGGCACGTGAAATGAAATTCGAGCAACATCGTTGCCAGTGGAGCTGGACTGGCTGCTGTGCACGTGACACGTGAAAAGAAATTCGAGCAAGATCGTTGCCAGTGCCGCTGGACTGGCTTCTGTGCAGGTTGCACGTGAAAAGACATTCGAGCAAGATCGTTGCCAGTGTTGGTGGACTGGCTCCTGTGCAGGTGGCACGTGAAAAGACATACGAGCAAGATCGTTACCAGTGTCGCTGGACTGGCTCCTGTGAAGGCGGCACGTGAAAAAACATTCCAGCAAGATCGTTGCCAGTGCCGCTGGACTGGCTCCTGTGCAGGTAACACG
>NW_026420361.1:0-380 GCF_001194135.2 Octopus bimaculoides
AAAGAATTCATCCTATTATTGAATTTAAATGTATAACCAGAATATATTCAGTGCTGAATTTACTCTGAAAAAAACACATGTACCGAGATGCAATTCGAAAAGCCCGCCACTTACATAGGTATATAGCGATAAAAAACTCTTCTATGTACTATACTGGATACACGATGTTCGTTTAGTATGTTGATTTTCGGTTTATTTCTATGCATCTTGACTATATTATACTGACGAGTAGAAGTTGTATGATACTAAAATAACTACTAAATTATGATCTATAATTCTGTTTGCTTTTAAGGGGCTAGTTTGGAGAGTTGCATTTACTCGCGTTCGGTGAAAATGTGTTTATTATGGTAGTCTGACCTTAGAGTCCCTCATAGCGTGAG
>NW_026420362.1:0-1170 GCF_001194135.2 Octopus bimaculoides
CACACACACCATTTTGTATATATATTCCTGCACTAAGTGAAATGAGATGATGTAAAAAAAGACCTATTTAACTAATCACCTGATGAGGTGTGTTTTACACTTTGGATGTACGATGATGATTACACAACATTTCACCAATGTACAACAAGTGTAAAAATGTGGTGAAACAATTGTAGTGTTTTTAAATTAAAACATTGTCAATTCCATTTTTTGTAAGTTGTCTATTTATATACATAATACAAATACATGAGTGTATCTATATTTTACAAAGTCTGCCTGTGTTTTAAATATGAAAGAGGGAAGGAAAGCTGGAAATTCCTGACAGACTGTTTAGCAGTCTGTTGACCACTGGTCAGAGAAGACATACCCAGCTTCCTTCAGCAATTAATAGCATAGAGCATTCAGCTGCTATATAAAGCAGGTTGTAAATTAGGCAAAGCCTGATTAGTGGACAGCCTAGTTAGCACTGCAGTAGCATGGAGAGGGTGTGTTCACTTTCTCATTTAAAACAAAGTCAGGCTTTGTTATAATATTTAAAGTTACTTCAGTTTGGGTAATTTATTTATGCTGTGTTGCGCATAAATAGATACTGTTTAATTAATGATGAGTCATCAAAAACACAAACTTGAAAATGAGGCTATTCAACTACTGCATTAGTCTAATTTCTGACTGCTTTATATAGCAGCTGCTCTGTGTTATTGATTGGATCATAAAGTGTGTACTGTTTCTCTGATGAGTAGTCAATAAATTTGAAACAGTTAGTCAGGAGACTGCCACCTTCTATTTTCATTTATATGTATATATTTACATCATCATCGTTTAACGTCCGCTTTCCATGCTAGCATGGGTTGGACGATTTGACTGAGGACTGGTGAACCAGATGGCTACACCAGGCTCCAATCTGATTTGGCAGAGTTTCTACAGCTGGATGCCCTTCCTAACACCAACCACTCCGGGAGTGTAGTGGGTGCTTTTACGTGCCACTGGCACGAGGGCCAGTCTGGCGGTACTGGCAACGACCACGCTCAAAATGGTGTATTTTACGTGCCACCTGCACAGGAGTCAGTCCAGCGGCACTGGCAATGACCTCGCTTGAATGTCTTTTCACGTGCCAGGAAGGCAACGCTGGTAACGATCATGCTCAAATGGTGCTATTTACATGCCACTGGC
>NW_026420362.1:2073-3049 GCF_001194135.2 Octopus bimaculoides
TGTGTGTGTGTGTGTGTGTGTGTATATACATCCTTAGTCCTTAGTCCATCCCGCGTCTGGTGGTGCATTGCGCAGACAACAATCTCCACTGATCTCTATTGGCAGCCTCTCTCTCTCTCGATGTTTTCCCATTTTCTGTTTATTACTGCTATGTCTGCTTTGAACGATCTGCGCCATGTTGTCTTTGGTCTTCCTCTCTTTCTCTTTCCGCCAGGTGGTTCCCATCTAAATGCTGCTTTGGCGTGACGTTGGTCTGGCATGCGGAAAATGTGCCCCGCTAGTCTCATTCTTCTCTCTGCCAGTTTTAGTCATTGGATTGTGGCTAGGCTTAGGCACAGCTTGGAAGGCTTTAGTCAAAACAATCAACCCCAATACCTTTTCTTTCTTAAGCCTGATACCTATTCTGTCAGTCTCTTTAGCTGAACCACTAAGTTATAAGGACATAAACAAGCTAACACTGGTTGTCAAGTGGTGAGGCACAAACACAAAGACATACACATAGATATACATGCACATTTATATACAATGGGCTTCTTTCAGTTTCCGTCTACCAAATCCACTCACAAGGCTTTGGTCGGCCCAAGGCTATAGTAGAAGACACTTGCCCAAGGTGCCACGCAGTGGGACTGAACCCGGAACCATGTGGTTGGTAAGCAAGCTTCTTACCACACAGCCACATGTATATTCCTTTATTTTTTTTTTACATATTTATTCTTTTATTCTTTTACATGTTTCAGCCATTTGACTGCGGCCATGCTGGAGCACCGCCTTAAAGCATTTTTAGTTGAAGAAATCAACTCAAAGATTTGTTTTTAAGCTTAGTACTTATTCTATCAGTCCTCTTTGCTGAACTGCTAAGTCACAGGGACGTAAACACACCAACCCTGGTTGTCAAGCGATGATGGAGATGGGGGGTGGGGTGACAAATATAAATACAAAGAAACACACGTACACATATATATACAACAGGCTTCTT
>NW_026420363.1:0-254 GCF_001194135.2 Octopus bimaculoides
GATAGATAGATAGATAGATAGATCGGTAGACAGACAGACAGACAGATAGATAGACCTCTTTCTTTCACTCTTTCTCATTCTCTTATTTCTGCCTTTCTTTTTTCTCTCCCCATCTTTCTGTCACTTATCTCGCTTCATTTTACTCACTGTATTTTGTAAACCGGAAATACATGTCGATTCCAAAAATAGACATATGCTAAACTCAGAAGCATATACTTGTGCCAGGAAATACAGGCTTGACCGCAGAAATGCAT
>NW_026420364.1:0-268 GCF_001194135.2 Octopus bimaculoides
TTATTTTCTGAAACAAAGATTATACAGAGTTAGCAAAAAAATGCAGCAATGACTCAAAAAAGGTATGTCCTCAAATACCTTACGCACCCTGTATGTGTATGTATGTATGTATGTATGTATATGTATATTATATATATGCATATATATATATATATGTATGTATATGATATGTATGTATGTATGTATATATATGCATGTATATATGTATGTATATGAATGTGTATATATATATATATAATGTGTGTATGTATATGTATGTATGTATATA
>NW_026420365.1:0-399 GCF_001194135.2 Octopus bimaculoides
GTACAGGTATGTGCATACCGACAACCACCTGTATGTATAGGTGCATATCTCGGCACAGGACATTTCAAACAAGTGTAGACGAGAAAACACACAAGCGGCATAGAGAACATTCTACTTCATCAGCTACCCACGTTTTAACACCGGCATTTCGACGAGCTTGGGCAGGACGCATCGTTAAAGCGGCTCATCCCATGGACCGCAGATTAAATTTGTATACGCAAATTAAATCTAGCCATGGAGGAATGTAGTGGCGGACAAAAAACAAGACAGAAAAACAAACAGAAAAGGCTTTACGGCCAGACGAGAAAAATTATGTGTGTATGAACGATGTGAAGCACGAACTTGAAAGGGACGAAGTGGTTCGTGTGCTTGCTCGGTGATAGCCAAGGAAGAAAAGGA
>NW_026420366.1:0-173 GCF_001194135.2 Octopus bimaculoides
ATATATACATATACATACCATATACATACATATATAGATATATATACGTATATAAATATACATATATATAGGTATATACATACATATATATACGTATATACATACATATATACGTACGTACATATATGTATATACGTATATATATATACATACATATATATATATATATATAT
>NW_026420366.1:352-456 GCF_001194135.2 Octopus bimaculoides
ATATACATATATATATATGTATATATATATACATATATGTATATATATATGTATACATATATACATTCATACATATATATATACACACATATATATATATATAT
>NW_026420367.1:0-236 GCF_001194135.2 Octopus bimaculoides
TTCCCTAGCCTTGGAACGCTAGATAAGAAAAAGAATGAAAACTGCACGCGTACACAAAAAGAAATTTCTAAGAACGTCATCAAAACAACAACCACACATATTGACACCACCACCACCAATATGAAAGCTATGTCTGCTATGATCACCACCGGCAACAGCAGCAGCAGCAACAACAACAACAACAATAACAACAACAACATTGCATCAAGACCAACCACGACCAAAGTCTCTGCTAC
>NW_026420368.1:0-312 GCF_001194135.2 Octopus bimaculoides
TAAAAGGTGCGGCAGAAAAACCTCCCATATTGATTTAATGTGCGGCAGAAAGACCTCCCACATTGATTTAATGTGCGACAGAAAAACCTTCCACGTTGATTTGATGTGCGGCAGAAAGACCTCCAACATTAATAAAAGGTGCGGCAGAAAAACCTCCCACATTCATTAAAATTGCGGCTGAAAAACCTCCCACATTCATTTAATGTGCGGGAGAAACACCTCCCACATTGATTTAAGGTGCGGCAGAAAAACCTCCCATATGCATTTAATGTGCGGCAGAAAAACCTCTCACATTCATTTAAGTTGCGGCAG
>NW_026420369.1:0-202 GCF_001194135.2 Octopus bimaculoides
TTAAAAATCAATTGAATAATAGAAAAATACAAAATACTTATTTCTACAAATGTAGAAATAAAAATAAAAATACGAATGAAAAAATTAAGAATGAAAACAATTATTAAGAATGAAAAATTAAACTTTATATATACTAAGTTTTAATAAAAAAGACCTTTAACGATATTATAAACAATAAAGACTAATTAGATAGATAGATAGA
>NW_026420370.1:0-630 GCF_001194135.2 Octopus bimaculoides
CTGTGTTGAGCCCTGTGTGGCTAATAAAGAAACCTATCTATCTATCTATTGAAAAGAGACGGGATGGTCACAGATGGAACAAACTTTCACCATAAGTATACTTAAACAGGTCTTTTATAAGGGATTTTGGGAAGAGCACTATCCTCGACAACGATCTCTTCAACAATAACAAACGAAATTTGCACTCAACATATTAGGTGTGGTTGCATTTAATAATATCACTTAGCTTCTTATTGCTTAAAGTTTCATAGGTGCAGAATCCGATGTTCGGAGTCAGGGTTGAGAGAATTTGAAAGAAGTTTAAGATAGCTTCAATGGAAAAATATTTAGACCTTCATTGGTCAGTTCAGATCACGTGACTGTTTTAACTATCAGATGACATCAGTTCTTTCTTTGTATGTTCCACTTTGTAGTTCAGATAGGATGCTGACGTCAGTTAATCAACATTTTGAAAGTTTGACATTTCAGCGACAACAGTTACCACATGGTGAGATAATCGGTTTGGTGTATCAAATTTCGAATTTTGCATGCCTGCCGAATGATAACTGCAAGTACGCTACAATTTGTTTACGGGCGGCAAGGATTATTATATACCCTGAAACTCTGCGTGGGTCAATTAGAGCAAGAGTA
>NW_026420371.1:0-354 GCF_001194135.2 Octopus bimaculoides
ATATATATATATATTTACTTATTTATTTATATATATGAATGCGTATGTACGTATGTATGAATACGTACTACACAAATATTTCACTGTATGACTACGGCAACGTATTTGTGCGTGTGTGTGTGTGTGTCTATACGTTTCTGTATACACACACACGCACACACACATACACACACATTCGCACTGTTTAGTCATTTTGCACTTAGTTATTTACGGTGTCCTAGTTAGTAAATAGTATGGACGATTCGCTCAACAAGACACTTATATGAATTTATATTAATATACACTTATATGAACTTATACACCCGTTTCTTCACACACACACACACACACACACACACACACACACACACACAC
>NW_026420372.1:0-253 GCF_001194135.2 Octopus bimaculoides
CCCTTGGTGGAATTTGAACTCAAGGCATAAAGACTAACAAGATGCCAATTAAGCATTTCGCATAAGCCTACAAGACTGAAAGAAATTGGAATTAAAACTCGTATTGTCGATTCGCAGAAAACTACATCCTACATTCTGTAAGAATCCTAAGAAAGATACTTGATATTTGAGGAGACTTGGTGTCGCCAAACCTCAAGTCAAAATACCTGCTAGCTAAATTAGCTTGCACTAACAAAGTAATAATAATAATAAT
>NW_026420374.1:0-277 GCF_001194135.2 Octopus bimaculoides
ATCAATGGTGTATATAAGCGTATGTGTATGTATATATATATGCATGTCTGGTATAAATTCTTGGAACATACGCAAGGCTGGAATATGAAGACGGCGAAGCTTTCGGAATCATTGGGAAAAATACAAAGTGAAAATCATACAAGTGTTTTACTTGTGAAATGGATTATACAAAGCGGGATCAGAATATACGCCACTACATCAACATCATCACAGCAATAGGAAATAAATAATTTGTTTTATATATCTATATATATATATATATATATTTATTTATATA
>NW_026420375.1:0-432 GCF_001194135.2 Octopus bimaculoides
TGTGTGTGTGTGTGTGTGTGTGTGGTATATATATGTATGAATGCATATATGTATGTGGTACGTACGTATGTATGTACCTTACTTGTGGGTTAAAAGGCAACCAGTGTGTTCATGTGAAAAGATCTTTACAATTGTTCAAGCGTGGAAATGTTGGTACGCGTCTCTTTACTTCATCCAAAATAATGGAGACGATTACCAAGATTTCTATGTAGTGCGTTTGAACAATTCTGAAGATCACTTCACATGAAACCATTGGTTGTCTTGTTTACCTAAAAATGAAGACTATTTGTCCACCAGTGCAGTGTTGAGCACTCATTCTCACTGTTCGATATTCGATGTGTCGAATCAATTGCCGGGATTAACAATAAATTCTAGTATATTCCATCTTCTGTCTTCCATTTGCTATATATATATATATATATATATATATAT
>NW_026420376.1:0-252 GCF_001194135.2 Octopus bimaculoides
AAAACAAAACAAAAACAAAACAAAATTATAATACAAGGAAACTAAACTTGTTAGAAATAGGAATTAGGAATTGTGTTTGACCTCTGAGGTCAATAAAAAACAGAATAAAAAGGAAATGAATAAAAACAATAAAAGACAACAAATTCATCACCCACATCTACATATTCACATTTAAATACATACTCACACACATAAATGTGTAAATACACACATACATACACATGCATAACTAAAAGTAGCATTTACATATAT
>NW_026420377.1:0-294 GCF_001194135.2 Octopus bimaculoides
GTGTGTGTGTGTGTGTGTATGCATGTAGGAATGGCAGCTTATCAAGAAAAATGGAAAAGAAATTATGAAAGAGTCAACGAAGGAAAGAAAGGAAGAAATAGGAATAACCGTATGAATGAATGAATAAATAAAAACGAATGAGGATCAAAAGAAACAGTATATGAGTTATATACATACCTATGTCTTATACACATATATACATAATATTATACATTATATATACACATATACGTATACATGTTTAACACACACACATATATATATATATACATATACATACATACATATATATAT
>NW_026420378.1:0-103 GCF_001194135.2 Octopus bimaculoides
TAGTAGTAGTAGTAGTAGTAGTAGTAGTAGTAGTATTGGTGGTGGTGGTAATTAATAGTGAGAGAAAGAGAGAGAAAGAAGAAGAAGAAGAAGAAGAAGAAGA
>NW_026420378.1:113-251 GCF_001194135.2 Octopus bimaculoides
AGAAGAAGAAGAAGAAGAAGAAGAAGAAAGGACAAGTTATTTGCGCTGTCACTTCGGAAGAGAAAAATATAAGGAGACGAACGATTTAACAACAATCGAGAAAGAAGACTTAAAGACGAGAAAGAAAGGAAATTAGGT
>NW_026420379.1:0-216 GCF_001194135.2 Octopus bimaculoides
TGCTGATGATACAAAGCAGACATAATTCAAAGCAGTGACAAATAAATGCGCTCGGGACTTACAATAGCTGAAGACGTGCACTCATCATCGAATTGTTGAAACAGAAACTTAAATTTCCGATTGTAAGTCTGCATTACTATATCATTCAATGAATATACTCTTCTATTTCCGATGAAATTGAGGTCTACCTCTTGTGTCATCACTCGAGGTTTGTCG
>NW_026420380.1:0-418 GCF_001194135.2 Octopus bimaculoides
GTGTGCGTGGTGGTGTGTTGTGAAGTGATGTGTTGTGTGATATGGTGTAATGTGGTGTGATGTGAGAGTGTTGGGAGGTGGGAGGTGGGGAAGGTGAAGGTGGGGGAGGCGAGAGTGGGGAAAGCATGGGTGGAGTGTGGGTTAAGCATACACACATTACTATACCTATATATATATATAATTTTACATGTAGAGAGAAGGAACGGCTATTCTTTCAAATATTTTAGTTTCCAAACATTGAAGTTAAAGTTTTTATATTAAAAGTTTTGTTTCATTACTGGTGTGATGTTGTATGTTTAGTTTGGAGCCATAACCTTCTTACCATTTCAAAACATCAAATTCTGAATGAATAGATAATAATGGCATTTTGTAGTAGGCCAGAAAGAAGGTGGGAATGATGCTATAACTGATAAATTGC
>NW_026420381.1:0-106 GCF_001194135.2 Octopus bimaculoides
ATGTATATATATGTATAAATGTATGTATATATATGTATAAATGTATATATGTATAAATGTATATATATGTATAAATGTATGTATAAATGTATATATATATGTATAT
>NW_026420381.1:334-440 GCF_001194135.2 Octopus bimaculoides
ATAAATGTATATATATATGTATGTATAAATGTATATATATATGTATATATATATGCATGTATAAATGTATATATATATGTATATATATATGCATAAATGTATATAT
>NW_026420382.1:0-414 GCF_001194135.2 Octopus bimaculoides
TATATATAAGCGTTATATTTATATGTGTACCAAATGAGGTGTACGTGGAGATTCAAGGTTGAGTTGAAAGCATATGAACCTTTATAGCAAAAACGAGACCGAATGGCATTCGATTCATTGTTGCGAAATCAGTAATCGTCACATGGGAAACGATATATTCGTTTGCAGCGAGTTTGTTATCCTTTTTTATCATTACATTTTAATTTATACGAAAATCGTTCTATTAACAAATTTTATAGTTTAAATGCATGCATAGTCGCATACACACACAATGAATAAATACTTACGTACATGCATTCATATGTGTGTGTGTGTTTGCATGTGTGTAGGCATGCACGTTTTTGTGTGTGTATGTATATATGTATATTACTCTTTTACACTTTTACTTGTTTCAGTCATTTGACTGCGGCCATG
>NW_026420383.1:0-696 GCF_001194135.2 Octopus bimaculoides
TATTATTTTACAGAATAATAGAATTAAAATTTATTTGATTAAAACCATTTCTAACAGGGAATTATCCAAAGAGCATTTGCGGCACATAACGCTTTATCAGTACAAAAAAGGAAACTCTGCAGCCGAAGCGACTCGAAACATACACTCAGTTTATTGGAAAGAATGCTTGAATGAAAGAACTTGCAGAAGATGGTTTGCAAAATTCAGAAGTGGAGATTTCAGCCTTGAAGATGAGGATCGAACAGGACGTCCAGTTGAGTTTGATGATAAGCTCCTTGAGGCATTACTTGAAGAAAATCCTGCATTATCAATTGAAGAATTGGCAATAAAACTTAGTTACTGTTCATCGTCACCTTCAACAGCTTGGAAAGATTCCTAAACGTGGAAAATGGGTGCCTCATGAACTGTCCGAAAGTAACCGCAAATTCCGAGCTGACATCTGCTCTTCTCTCCATTCTCGTGAACTCATTTCACCCTTTTTGGATAGACTTGTGACTGGTGAAGTAAAATGGATCTTCTATCGAAATGTTAAACGTCGTAAAAAATGGCTTGGTAAAACGGTAAAAACTCAACCGCAAACGAGAAGGGAACTTCATGGGGAAAATGTTCTTCTCTCTATCTGGTGGGATTGCAAAGGATTAATTCCCTTTAAATTGTTACCACCTAATGCAACAATCAATGCTCAAGTCTACTGTC
>NW_026420384.1:0-379 GCF_001194135.2 Octopus bimaculoides
GCCTCACGCTATGAGGGACTCTGAGGTCAGACTACCATAAAAAACACATTATTACCGTGTTTTTTATGGTAGTCTGACCTTAGAGTCCCTCATGGCGTGAGGCGTTATTATATAATAATGCCCTTATATAAATAAAAATATATATATATATATGCCTACCTTTCCTTCATTGTACAATAAACTCCACTTGCGAAGACATGTTGAGGCAAGTGAAATCGAAATCGAACTAAATTTGACGACTGGCACCCATGCCAACGTCTCCTTCATTGGACACTAAACTCGGCTTGCGAAGACTTGTTGGGGCAAGTGAGAGCGAAATTGTGATAGCACTGTACCAGTGGAGCGCTAAGAGCACCGTTCGAGCGTGATCGTTGCCAGA
>NW_026420385.1:0-356 GCF_001194135.2 Octopus bimaculoides
ATGTATGCATGCATGCACGTATGTATGTATGTATGTATGTATGTATGTATCTTTCTAAGGATGCGAGATGGCAGAAACGTTAGCACGTCGGGCGAAATGCTTAGCGGTATTTCGTCTGTCTTTACGTTCTGAGTTCAAATTCTGCCGAGGTCGACTTTGCCTTTCATCCTTTCGTGGTCGATAAATTAAGTACCAGTTGCGCACCAGGATTGATCTAATCGACTGGCCTCTCCTCTAAAATTTCGCGCCTTGTGTCTAGAGAAGAAAAGTATATGTATATGTATATATATATGTATATACACATACACATATATATATGTGTGTATATATGTATATATACGTATATCTATCTTTAT
>NW_026420386.1:0-330 GCF_001194135.2 Octopus bimaculoides
GTTTCTGTTTTTACACTCACCATCCATACAGCTTATTTTGTAGAATACATCAAGAATCTTGCACACGAAATACACATACGAAATTAAAATCTAATCTTTCCAGTACATTTATTTAACAAAGACGATTTGTACTGAAATTTGTCTGATCATTCCATCTACAGCCGATTTGCAAATAAATGTAAGCCCTCGTCCGTAATCCAGTAATGGCATGTTAACAGGTCAGATACAAGAATCTTTACTTCCGTTTGGCATTTTATCCGACGTGTTAACGATCCTACCAACTGACCTCCTTACATATGTATGTATGTATGTATGTATGTATGTATGTAT
>NW_026420387.1:0-211 GCF_001194135.2 Octopus bimaculoides
GAAATGCAAATATATGAAAACACGTATACGTGTGTTTCTGCGTGCGTTTCCTTATACACACGTACTGACAAAATAACGAATAAGATGGTAATCAAACACTCACACTTACATGCACTAATGACATATACTTACAGAGCTTGGAGAGGAAACTTAATCATACAATAGCCTTCGAGGACCGGCAGATAATTTCACACACACACACACACACACA
>NW_026420388.1:0-208 GCF_001194135.2 Octopus bimaculoides
GCTGACATGCTTTAGCTGCTGGACAAACAACCAGACTGGTTGGCAGTATGTGCCCTGTCACCAGTATTTCTACTAATTGCAATGTCATCACCAGTTCAGATATGCTTGTGGTATGTTTGGACTCATACACAAACCATTCACTGTGCTTTGTCATGGAGAAAATTTCTCGTGGTAGACAAATGGTGTAAATACATCTAAATCAGTTCAT
>NW_026420389.1:0-324 GCF_001194135.2 Octopus bimaculoides
TTGATCCCATTTCCTCCTCGACTAGAGGCTTATACATGAGACCCAGAACGATTGACCTTATAAAAGCGTCGATCAGTGTGGACCACACCTCTGACTTCACTACAACGGCATTACTGCCCTTTATATCCTATTTGGTCATTGTCCACTTTCCTATGTCTCTGACGCCAACAATGTCCTTTGCTTATTGTTATTGCCCTCCAATTGCTTTCAAACCCGCCTGTAGTCCTACATAGTCAACCATTTTAACGATGAATTTTAGATTCTACAATTCTTTCTTCATTGAAGAACCATATTAGAACTTTTGACCCTTATGTCTCTGCACCT
>NW_026420390.1:0-461 GCF_001194135.2 Octopus bimaculoides
TCATAATATTTCGCGTCTATCGAATTAGAACGAATGCAAGCGAGATTGCTCGAAAAACTTGTCAGTAAGATTCAGCAGTCGTACTTATTTAAAACAAATGAACTTCATATCTGAAAACAAGTGCAAGCAGTTAATGACATAGCGGAATATATTATCTGTAATGAAAGTGCTAAATTGATGACGGTTTCTCGTCAGTCCTCGGTAGTATAGTGGTGAGTATCCCCGCCTGTCACGCGGGAGACCGGGGTTCGATTCCCCGCCGGGGAGACGTTAACGGTACGTTTATTTTTTCTTTTTACTTTACTGAAGCGAGAAACCTAGTATATATCCCTCACCGGCCCGAGTGACTAGCCTCTTTTTGCTTCCTGCGTGCTTTTCACATTGACTACCAGTAAAATTAACGCTAACATAAACTTAATCGCATCAAAAGACCCATGTCCCAAAAGATTTCATACTTTCAC
>NW_026420391.1:0-283 GCF_001194135.2 Octopus bimaculoides
CATATATACGAGCAAATACGTGATATATATACATACTACATATCCCTACATGCATACGTTCAATCTAACAGATGTATATTTCTAATATAATTGCATATATTACATAATAGCAGGCATACATAGATATATACAATTGTACATAATGATGTAGACGTCTTCATCCAACATATACTTACCCTTGTACTTACATTGATATAATCATAATACAAACACGCGTCTAGCTGAATTCATATTGGAATATATAGGTGTATATATATATATATATATATATATATATATATAT
>NW_026420391.1:293-421 GCF_001194135.2 Octopus bimaculoides
TATATATGTATGTGTGTGAGTGTGTTGTGTGTATGCACATATATATGCACATGCATATATATATGTATGCGTGTATACATGTATGTATATATATATATGTGTGTATATATGTATATATATATGTATAT
>NW_026420392.1:0-201 GCF_001194135.2 Octopus bimaculoides
TTTTTATTTCTATAAAGGCAAAAAAGCTGCTGAGGCTCACAAAGAGGTATGTGAAGTTTATGATGTTGATTACTTAACAGAAACGGCTGAAAAAAATCCGTTGTGGAGTATTTTATCTCAAAAATGACCAACATTCTGGTCGACCTACTAAAGTTGATGATGACCGAATAAAAGCTATAAGTGAATCAGATTGACATAACT
>NW_026420393.1:0-260 GCF_001194135.2 Octopus bimaculoides
TATATATAACTAGCTAAAAACATGCACTCCATGTGGACTTTTAAGCAAAAGAGGGCTAAATAGCATGACTAAAATCCATCTATAATGACTGTATTTCCTGGTAGGGCTTAATCAGAGGTTAATGACAAGTGAGAATTAATTTTGTAATGCAATCATTCTATTGTTCCAATCCCAAGGTGAATTCCAACTTTTGGCCAATTTATCCCAAAGTTCTTATCATCATCATCGTTTAACGTCCGCTTTCCATGCTAGCATGGGTT
>NW_026420394.1:0-266 GCF_001194135.2 Octopus bimaculoides
ATAGTCACTTGTTTGGACAGATCAACACATGTCTGTCCAAAATACACACAGCAGACACAGAGGTAGAAACTCACAACTACAGCCCCACTCACAGGACCACCACAGAGCTATGACCTCACCTCTCTTTCTCTCTGCACACACACACACACACACACACACACACATACAGATATGTAGTTATGTTTGTGTATGAATGTGTATACACACACACACATAATGTAAATATGTATATCCGTTAAGAGCAAGTTCCATGGAATGGTACCAGA
>NW_026420395.1:0-261 GCF_001194135.2 Octopus bimaculoides
GATGATGATGGTGGTGATGATGGTGATAGTGATGATGCTGACAACGATAATGACAATGGTGATGATACTGATAACGATGATGATGATGGTGATGATGATGGTGGATGGTGGTAGTAGTACTACTAATACTGATAGTGCGTATGATGGCAGGGTTAGAGGAAGCAATGGTGTAATTGAGTGCGTTGGCAAGGATGGTTGAAACGATGATGATGACGACGACGACGATGTCGATGATGACGATGATGATGATGATGATGATGA
>NW_026420396.1:0-290 GCF_001194135.2 Octopus bimaculoides
GTGTGTGTGTGTCTGTATGTGTGTGCGTGTGTGTGAAACTAGAAATCTTTAACTAAATGTTACCCTAAACGGAATTAGAATCATTATGAACGTCAATAATCTCGCCATATCAATGTATTGTATGATATATATAACAAACCTCGAGAAACCGAACGTTCCTTCACAAGTTCAACTTTACGAGAATGAAGGATGATATATATTCACCGTCAACAAATGCATCAAACATATACTTACATCATCAGCTGCCTAACCGATATCATTATGGTTTCAACACATAAGCAGTACTATTC
>NW_026420397.1:0-466 GCF_001194135.2 Octopus bimaculoides
ATATATATATGCGCACACACATATATTCGTAGATATACACATGGCTAAACAAGAATATGTAAACACTTACAAGCATATATACAGACAGAAGTACGCTTGAAGATAATTAAATGTAATGGCAGAGAGAAGAAGCAATAATACATAAAAAGCTGAGATGAGACAGGTGAACAAATGTTAAATGTATTACTACAAATGCTTAAATACATACACACACATCCAAAATAAAAATGAAGAAAAAATATACACACACAAAAGTACGTTTAACGGCCATTGTACGTATAGTGAGAAGAAACATGAAAACATGGGTAGTAAACGGTAAGAGAAATCAGGAAACAGTAATCTGACGCAACTATGTCTCATGTGTGAAAGAATAATCAAGTTAGACTCATATACATAGGCACTGGCATGGTTGTGTGGTTAGTAGCTTGCATACCAACCACATGGTTCCGGGTTCAGTCCCACTGCG
>NW_026420398.1:0-204 GCF_001194135.2 Octopus bimaculoides
TGCTGTACTTCATCCTATCCTCCTTCAGTTGCCATACAAAATCTGCCAAAGATGTTAAATGTTCTCTTATTGATTGACTTAAAACTGGCAACATGGTTACGATAATGATTCTTAAATGAATCAGCTGACTGCCCAATGTAAACATATGGCTCTTCCTTGTGTGCACAGTACATTTATATACAAGATTTGTACTCATACAGAGAT
>NW_026420399.1:0-309 GCF_001194135.2 Octopus bimaculoides
AGAGAGAGAGAGAGAGAGAGAGAGAGAGAGAGAGAGAGAAAGAGGGAGTATGAGGTTCTGCTTATAAGAGGAGAGGAAAACATCGCTCTCTCCGATTATTTTCTCCTTTATACTTTCTGCTAAAGGGCGTAGGTTCGAAACGTAAAAGACTGTTCCATTCTTCCCTAGCGCTAAATGAATACACCTGCTTGTTGTTCCTACACCTGTCTTCGTGGTAGTCAAAACTACCATAATAGATACATGTGTATCGATTATGGTTGTTTTGACTTTAAGAGTCCCTAATAGCGTGAGGCATTTACGTGTAGTAAT
>NW_026420400.1:0-458 GCF_001194135.2 Octopus bimaculoides
CATATATATATATGCATATCATATATAAATTAATATATGTATATATACATTTATATTTATTTATATAAATAAAAATAAATAAATATATACATATATTTATATATATACATATATACATATGTTTGTGTGCCTATGTGTGTGGGGAGACACACAGGTGATTTTTGTAAAGTTTTATCTAAATACCAAGACAATGAAGACGAATAGAAAAAAAAATCTATAGCTATTTGTCTGCAAGTTGTGAAACTTCCATGTGTTAATATTTGCAGACTAAACAAGATATAAAATTTTGGCACAGAATTTGATGGAATGGTGATAATGGAATTGTGTGTTATTTAGTGGGATAAAAAGATACGCCGTACATAAAATGTATACGTAAACATACAGCGTTGTATATTAAATGTATTTATATTTACACGATACTTTAAGATGTGCAAGAATATGTCCGCTCGTGTTTACGT
>NW_026420401.1:0-367 GCF_001194135.2 Octopus bimaculoides
TGAGAATGCGCATGTCACAAATTTGCGCGTGCACGCGCATTAGTTGTAAGAAGTTGATTTTAGCTCACAAGGCAAATGACGAGACGTGCGGATTCGCGCTACTAGTTGATTTTAACACAGAGGTAAACAACGAGACGCACGGACGCGCGCTACTTGCTGTAAAAGGAGCGGGGTTATCCATGTAAAACAAAAAGAAAATTGCAGATAAGTTGAATATAAAAGTGAAAAATAATCATTGAATACTGAAAAAACATTCACCTCCCCTAACTTTAAACTCTAACCCTAAACCCTAACCCTTAATAAAATATGGGAAAAGGTGGAGATGAATGTTTTGAAAACATTCTGAACTATCTTTCAGAATGGTTTA
>NW_026420402.1:0-969 GCF_001194135.2 Octopus bimaculoides
TATATTATTATTTGGCATTGCTGTGTGACTATTATCTAGATTTTCCTGATTTATTTTTCCTTTCAATTGGTCTATTTCTATTTCTGATATTTTTTTTGCTTTTAGAATATATCTTCTTATGTTAGCTAGTTTGTTAGGGTTCATTTTTTTATCGAGGTCTTTATTTACATTATTTTTCTTCCTTATTTTATACGTATGTGTTGTTGCGTTTTCGTTTTTTGGGTAGAACACTGCTGTGAAATAGGCGTGTAGGATCGAAATGTATTCCTCACGTGTCCATTTATGCCGTTTTGGTTTTGTTTGCGGGACATGAGGAACAACGTCCGGCCCTTTATTTTGACGGTCATCGTTTTCGTAGGGTACCGGATCTTTTATTTCTGTTGTCAGATTGTTTTGCACGTTCAGATCTTCGTACATTTTGCGTAATAAGCTTACAGTACGCACTTCTCGGTTGTTATTCTTGGGTGGAATAATACCGGTGTTATTTAATCTGTTTGTAATGTTTTTGTACATGGTGTTTGGGTTTGGAGATGGTCTGAATTTTGATGTAACACGTGTGTTTACGATCGCTGTGCGGGTAGTGGAGGTATCAAGTTAAAATACATCATTATATTTGGAAAAATAGAAATAAATTTCAATGAGTATTACTTACTTGGATATAGTCCAACCCTTTGTCATCTATTTTTTTGGCTCCATGCGATGTCTTTATTTCCGATGTTTTTGGATAAATTTCGTAGCAGTGATTTATCGTTCTCACATGTTAAACATCTCCGGTGTAGTCTCTGTTAAACATCCCCGGTGTAGTCATGTTAAACATCCCCGGTGTAGTCTCTGTTAAACATCCCCGGTGTAGTCTCTTATTATTATTATTATTGTTATTATTATTATTATTATTATTATTATTGGTCCTTCGCAGCACTCGGTCCGGTCTTCCGCGGGTGGATAGCTGCTTTATACAGCGGCATCTGC
>NW_026420403.1:0-646 GCF_001194135.2 Octopus bimaculoides
CAGACAGACAGACAGACAGACAGACAGACAGACGTGTGCCTGACTATATTTATGCAGGTATAGTCATTGGCGCCGGCATGGCTATGTAGTTAAGAAGTTCGTTTTGCAACCAAGTCGTTTTACGTTCAGTCCCACTGCGCCGGCACTACAAGCTTATTTATATGCGTACATGTTTACAAATATGTTTATATGCATATATTTGTACCTATGCACAACCACCCACTTTCGAATGGGTGAATTCACAAGGAGAGGAAAAAAAGCAGAAACATTAGGAACAATCGATGAAAAATAAGGACGGCGTTCATTCAAGAATTTAAGAATTTGATTTACTGCCTACTTGAGTTCCATTATTTGCATTTTTAAGAATCTTTATTATGGGTCTTAATATGTCTTCAGCAGTAAAGAATGGTATGCGTTTACGGTGTTTTAAGGTGTTAAGCATTTACGTAAGCAATGAATGTATACGTGTGTGTATGTATGAGTATGAGTGTGTATTTGTACACCCACACACATATATACACACAGACACACATATGTATATATAAATACATATATACATAAACATATACATGTATGTATCTATGTATATATATACTTATATATGTGTGTGTGTATATATATATATATGTATATATGTATATATATA
>NW_026420403.1:656-797 GCF_001194135.2 Octopus bimaculoides
TATATGTGTGTGTGTATATATATATATATGTATATATGTATATATATATACATTTATATGTGTGTGTATGTACATATGTGTGTGTGTATATGTATATTATCAGTATATATATATATATATATATATATATATATATATATA
>NW_026420404.1:0-237 GCF_001194135.2 Octopus bimaculoides
TATATATATATATATATATATATATATATATATATACATATCTATGTATACTTACATTCACACTCACATATATGTGTGTGTATTTATATATGTATATACAGGGATGGCCATGAGTCACCTTACCCATTTCTAATAATAAAAAAGAAGTGGGAAAGCGACTTATGGCCATCCCTGTATATGAATAATATGTATTTATATATATGTATGTATGTAGGTATGCATGTATGTATGTATGTA
>NW_026420405.1:0-229 GCF_001194135.2 Octopus bimaculoides
CACTCATACTGAAAGACACATACTTATATATACACATACATACATAAAAACCATATACGTGAATTATAAGTAACTCATACAGAAGCCCAGACGCTGATATTCACACACACACACCTTCTCAGACGCACACCTTATCAGACATTCACAAAGAATTGCATATTCCTTTGGAAAGCGACTGTGTGTATATGGTGCCTGAAGTAGAGTGGGTTAAAAAAGAAAGCATGGAAAG
>NW_026420406.1:0-369 GCF_001194135.2 Octopus bimaculoides
AGAGAGAGAGAGAGAGAGAGAGAGAGACAGACAGACAGACAGACAGAGAATGTGTGTGTGTGTGTCAAGGTTCGATAGAGCAAATCGCTTTTCCAGCTGCGAGGAGCAGCAGACACGCTGATATTTACACAGCGTCTCCGACCTCATATCCATGTACCCATTACTATTAGATGGTGTTGTTGTTGTTATTGTTATTATTAATTGTATGAGGCGTACTCGAGGGAAGGTTGGAGGCTGTTGGCTTTGTTTTCTTTGTTTATTCATTTATTTTAATATGAATATACTTCTCGATATCTATATAATCATATACGCATGTATGCTTATACATACATACAAACACACACACACACACACACACACACACACACA
>NW_026420407.1:0-236 GCF_001194135.2 Octopus bimaculoides
CATACATACATACATACATACATGCATGCATACATACATAAATACATACAGACATGCATAATTCTTACATACATGTATGCATGTTTACATACATACAACATGCATAATTCCAAACATATATATACAAATATATATACATACATACATACATACAGAGAGGCAGACATACGGACATACATACTTACGTACATAATACATACATACATACATGCATACATACATACATACATACATAC
>NW_026420408.1:0-294 GCF_001194135.2 Octopus bimaculoides
TTTTTTTTTTTCTGTATGATAATACTTAAAAGATAAGGAACAAATTCGGCAACAATTAACGAATTTAAGCCAGCTATTGAACGAGAATGCCAAACGAGATGTTTCTTCATGTTTGCAGTTCCATTATTTCGTGTTAACAGCATTGCCTGGAGCAGAATGGTCATCAGTTAGAAAAACAGGCGTTCATAAAGAAAATAAATTCGCTTCATAGATTCTATTAAATTTTGAAAATGAAATTTCAATAAATACTTGCTTTATGGTTATTCAATATGTTTGTATAGATTTGGGGGGGGG